>NC_085140.1:121049483-121164410 GCF_024139115.2 Armigeres subalbatus
CCTTCTTCAGCAAAGTATGTCGGCATCCTTCAGTCTATATGCAAACGTATTGAGTGACGTGATTGGCGAAAATTGAAACCAAGAGCAAAAATGTAAAAAGTACGTGTCATACTAATCTCCATATAAATTTAAACGCGATGCGGAAAGCGGGATTCCAGCCCATTTTACAAAGTTTAAAGTATAAACGAGTCAGAAAACCTTGAGCTCACTTGATAAGAAGAGGTTTGCTTTTTCCATACATACATACATACACACATAAATGCATACATACTTACACAAATACATACACACATACAGACATTACCTCAATTCGTCGAGCATGGAAGCTGATCTCTTCACTGCCCAAGTGCTAAATGATTACTTGGGTAAATATTTCGTGAAACCCTTTCAAATTATAAATATTACTTACAGTTATAAGACTGTTGATGCTTTAGTACACCAAATCACAGTGATTCAATCCGTTGGGTACAAATTTGTAGTGTCATACTGGTAAAATATAATCAGATTTTTCCGGTATGGTTTCCTTGTTGTGTTACACATCGTTCTGCTTGGAACAATGTTTGAAATTTCTTGGTTTGCGTTACGTTTGTTTACGAGCCACTCCAAAAGGAGCAAAACCCACTGAGCTAAACACTATGCAGTCATCACGAAAGTGTGTAACAACAAGAGGCGAGATTTTGCACTCAGCACACGATGTAAGCAACTATAATTCATGGAGTAAAACCGATTGAAAAATTGAAAAGAATAAAAAAAAATAAATATTTGAATGCAGACTTGATAACAACATGATTTTTAAATTAGTTTGCAGAACGAATTTTAAATGGAATCTATCAAATTCTCGTTTTGAACATTTTTAAGAAGATTGGGAGAAGAATCCTGTGCTATGTGCAAAAGTGTACAACTGCTAAATTTAATGCTCACTATTAACCTACTGAAAAAATATATATTTAGGTCTTGAGCTGAGATTTCATGATAAACTTTTACTTTATTTATTACGACTATGCGTTCATACTTTATTCACTACAAACTCATAAACTTCCCCACTGCTTTAGTCCGCGCTTAAGACTCACATTATTTATCGCTCGAAGAAGGCGGAGAATATTCCCCGTTTACTCAAGAGGCAACAATGTTCCACGAACCCGTAAGGAATTTAACACTCTACTACTCATAAAAGCGAAAACATGTCACATCAAACCAACCCACAAACGGCGCGACGTCGACAACAGCATGCGATATCCATTTGATCCATTTCGAAATCACTGTAATTAATTAATCACAAGACGACAACAAGCAGATGGACTCCAATGCCAGACTCGTGTGTATCAACTCATTTAATTTCCGAAACCGCGCGGCCTGCCATCACCATCACACAGCGAGATAAACTCCAAGAATGTCTATCAACCCCTACCCGAGAAGACGGCGTACGTCTGGCGGCTGGCGGCAACCCGAATCCAGTCGGTGGGCGAGAACTCCCCTCAACGCAGCACAACTCAGCACCACCGAAGTCGGATGTGGGATGATAATGATGAACTTTAACCGGAAGACTACGCGGTTACGCGCTAGGCGAAAACGTCCAACTGGGATACCGGTCCACGAAAGACTGAAAAGTGTCGAGACCAGACGACGGAATAAACATCCGAGCATCCGACCGACCGATCTGATGACGATGATGCTGCCTTCTGGCGTTGACTCTTGCGGGACAACGAACGAGCTCCTGATTACATTGTGCTCGAGGTGGCGCGACGTACTGCGGAGCATGTTAGAATGGTAGAATGGTTAGAACGGTTCTAAAGTGAAGTTTTTGATAAAAATGTATATAGTAGTTAAATAACTGATTCTGTTGTTAGAAGTGAGGATAAGTTTCATGGTAAAATGTACACTAACGAAAATACAATCGATCTATACCAACTGTGGCACGAGAACGGATTTCTAGACAATCTGACACGAAATACTTCATTCTAGTAGCATGATATTTTCAAAAAATCCTTCATTTATTGACATCCTTGCAATATGTATCTGTTCATTGTTTCTACAATGCAAAAATAAATCCACCACAAACTCTTGAGCATACTTTTTTGTCGCCAATAATCACGCTCCATCATCCTAAACATTTGAAAATCTCTTAAAGAACTGCATCCCTCTGCTGAGAGCAAGAGAAATCCCGTATCGAAAAAGATTGTGCGATAGAAGACCGCCAACAACAACGACGAAGCGGTCTCATCACCGGATGCAGCAGTCTCACTCAATAACTCCTAACAGTGAGAGAACAACGAGAAAAACGTTGAAGGCGGGTGAGAGTCTTCCCTTGAAAATGCAAATGATCTGTAGCCGATATTCTGAAAGTATGAGATTTTGGAAAATGGTTGAAATTGTGATTCTGTAATGGAGACGCAAGGTGCCTCATTGATGATCCATCATCATTGCTTTGCTTTCACCTACTCCGAGGAGAGAATATTTCTTATTTATGCACCGGATCTTGGCGCTTCCGCTTTCACTCTAGTTACTACTTTGTTATTAAATACAGTCAACAGGCTTAATACCTAATTATTAAACAGAAGCATTGTTTAATGAGAGTTCGAAGTCGAACTCTCGAGTTATAGTTATACTTTCAGTAACTTAGACTAAATGATAACAAAATTCCAATCATTTAGATTGAGTTACTGCAACTAGCGATCTAACTTCGTTACTAGTTGAAATCTAGCAACGAATCATTCGGCAGAGTTGTACAAAAACCTTCGAACTAGAAGTCCACCATACAACACATTTTGAAATTCAGCTTCTGGAATGAGTTATTGACAAACTACTATGATCGAACGCAAATTACTAAATTATCGATAACATCCTTGGTTTTAGGAATGCCTTCAAAAATTCCTTTAGGAGAAATCCTTCGCAAATTTCCTTAGCAATTTCTGTGGAAATTATTTTGTTCGGAAATTGATTTCTTCGGGATACGTTTTAGGAATAAGTAAGACAATTACGCAAGGAATTGTCTTTTGACATTCGTCCAGTAAATCCTTCTGAAAATTCTCTTGAAAGGCCTTTGTAATTTTTTCCAGAAATTCCTTAAAAACTTCCTACAGGAAATACTTTTAGTAAAGCCACACTAAATTTCTTCCTAAATTCCTGCAGAAATTATTTTGGAAATTTAGTTGGAAGAATTTTATTAAGGAAATTTATTAAACAATGAAATAACAAATACTAAAGGAATTCTCGGAAGAGTGTCTAACGAAAAATTCAAAAGAATTTCCAGATGAAACTTCCGTAGAACTCTTGTAGTAATTTCAGAATGGTTCATGGAAGAATTTCTGAATGAATTTCTGAAGTTGTTACCGAATTTTTATTCAAAAGAGTATTCAAAGTTTTTATTATATCTTTATTAACGAGACCTGGGCCCTCCGTAGCCGTGCGGTAAAATGCGCGGCTACAAAGCAAGATCATGCTGAGGGTGGCTGATTCTTGTGCCGGTTCAGACAATTTTCGGTTTGGAAATTGTCTCGACTTCCTCAATAGAAGTATCATCATGTTAGCCTCATGAATGCAGAAATGGTAATTGGCTTAGAAACCTCGCAGTTATAATCGGAAGTGCATAATGAACACTAAGCTGCGAGGCGGCAATGTCTTAATGGGGGATGTAATGCCAATGAAGAAGAAGATTAACGAGACCTGCAGCGCTAGGCTAGCTCATTTCGGAATATCCGAAGGTTCAAGACTAATTAAATTTCCGAATGAATTCCTAAGTAAATTTGAAAGAATTCTTGGATGATGTTCTAAAGGGATGGAAATAATTCTTTGATAAATTCCTGAAGTAATTGCTGAAGGAATTTCTTAAAAAAGTTCAAAGGTTTTCCAAAACCATTTTCCGCGGGAATTTCTAGAGCAATTTCCAAAAGATACAATTTCCGTAAGTATTGCAAACAATTTCTCGTAGAAATTCCGACCAAAAAACTCTTCAAATAACTCGTTAAGGATATTTCGAATAAGTACTCAAGACGCAAGTATTTATTAAGGATTTTTTAAAGGAATATCTTGATGCAATTCCCAAAGAATTTCTTGATCTATCTCATTAATAATTTCCTGATGATTTGCCGAAAGAATCCCTGCAAGAAACACTGTGGAAATTCTTGGAGGAATGTACAGAGATATACAAGAATTTCATAAATTTCTTCAGGAGCTCTTTCGGAATTCCGGCGGAATTACGGGAGTCAAGGGAATGGAATACCTGGAAGAATTTTTGAGTCCATAAATTTGCTAAAGAAATTCCTGAAGAAAATTCCGGAAGAGTTTCCACAAGAATTTTTAGACAATTCTTTTAAAGAATTTTTCTAAAGAATTCCTAATGCAATTCCTGGAGCTACTTCTAGATTTATTTGCGAAGGATTATGGAAGAAATTCCTTGAGGAATGTATAATTTAAAGAAATTTAATCTAGAAGAACTTTTGGATGATTAACTGAATTACCTAATTCCATGGGGTATTTTTCACGAAAAAAAATAATTGGAGCATTTTTCGAACATACTTTTGAATAAATTCATGAAATATCTCTTGGATATACATTTCATTTATTCAGATTTATTTATTCATCTTCCACCTGATCTATCCACCTTGCCCGCTTCGCACCTCGCTTTCTTGTGCCCGTAGGATCGTTGTCAAGAACCATTTTCACCGGGTTACTGTCCGGCATTCTGGCGTGCCCAGCCCACCGCAGCCGTCCGAATTTCGCGTGTGAACTCATGGATGTCTATCAACAGCTCATGCAACTCGTGGTTCATTCGCCTCCACGTACCGTCCGCCATCTGCCCCACTCAGATGGTAGCAGCACTTTCTTCGAAAACTCCAGTGCGCGTTGGTCCTCCACGAGCATCGTCAGGTCTCATGTCCGTAGAGGACTACCGGTCTAATGAGCGTTTTGTAGATTGTCAGTTTGGTACGGCGGCGAACTCATCTGATCGGAGCGTCTTGAGGGAGTGTACAGCACGATTTCCAGGCACTATGCATCTCCGAATTTCTCTGCTGATATCATTTTCGGCAGTCATCAGTGAGCCCAAGTACACAAATTCTTCTACCATCTCGTTTTCGTAACCACCGATGCAAACTCGCGGTGGGTGGCTCACATTGTCTTCTCTTGAACCTCTTCCTATCATGTACTTCGTCTTCGACGTGTTGATGACTAGTCCGATCCGCTTGGCTTCCTCTTCAGTCTGATGAGCTTCCCATCTCTCAAAGTTACGCGCCATAATATATATGTCGTCGGCGAAGCAAAATAGCTGGACGGACTTATTGAAAATTGTACCACTCGTGTTAATCCCTCACAGATAGAAAAATGCACTGAAATTTACGCTAAAAATCATGCACATAAATGGAACGCTATTGTCAGCATGATTCCACACGTGATATAGCCTAAATGTATACAATCTTCTTCTTCTTCTTCAATGGCTCTACATTCCAACTGGAACTTGGCCTAGCTTTTCAACTTAGTATTCTATTAGCAATTCCTCAGTTGTTTATTGAAAGCTTTTCTATGCCCGCCATTGCATGAGTATGTATCTTGTGTGGCAAGTCAATGGAATACTATGCCCAGGGTGTCGAGAATGTTTCAACGCGAAAACATCCTAGACCGGACCGAGAATCGAACTCGCCATCTCCGGATTGGCAATCCTACGCCTTTGCTCGCAAGGCTACTGGAGACCCCAATGCATACAATATTTAGCGTGAATCGTCAACATTGCTTGCAAGTTGTATGCAAACTTGTTAGAAAGAGAATCATTTCAGCGTAGAATAGTGTAAATTTCAGCATCTCTAGTTTTACGCGCTTCTTACTTTTCATTATTTTTTTTCTGTATTGCTCTTCGTATTATCCCTTCCAAAGCGATGTTGAATAGCAGACACGAAAGACCATCACCTTGCCGTAACCCTCTGCGGGTTTCGAAGGGACTTGAGAGCCCTGAAACTCGAACTACGCACATCACCGATCCATCGTCGCTTTGATCAACCGTATCAGATCCGGAAATCCGTTTCGTGCATTAGCTGCCATAGCTGGTCCGATCGATTTTATCATATGCGGCTTTGAAGTCGATGAAATATAGTGACACGTTGTATTCTCGGCATTTCTGCAGTATCTGGCGAATGGCGAACACTGGTCCGTGGTGGAGCGTTCCATAAACCCGCCCGGTACTGCCCCACGAACCCTAGCAATTGGTGCTAGTCGACGGATAACATTTGGGAGAGTACTCAGGCGGCGTTCAGCAATGGATTGCGCGGTAGTTACATCCAGCTTATCGCCCTTTTGTAGATGGGACACACGACACCTTCATCCACTCCTGCGGCAAACTCCTCCTCCCAAATCTTGTAATACCCAGTGCTGCGCTCTAGCCAGTGCCTCACCGTGTTTAAATAGCTCTCCTGGTAGTTGGTCAACCCCAGGGCTTTGTTGTTCTTCAGCCGCCAATCTTCTCCTGGATTTCCTGGAGATCCGGAGCCGTAGAATTATGTCCAGCGCGTTTAAGGTGAACGGTCAGGCCGAAACCTCTATCAAAGACAAAAAAAAGTCCAGCGCGCGTTCGCAGGTCCATCACCATACCGCCATCTTCTGTCTGCCACATCGCCATTCAGGTGTTTTTCGTAGTGCTGCCACCTTTGGATCACCGTTTAACTTCTCAGAACTTTCGTGTGTTATTAGCGCGGTACAGTTGCTCCGTCTCTTCACGGTCTCGATTATCCTGCTGGCGCTTTTTCCTCCGGAAAATGAGTTTTGTCGTTCCGCGCCGTTTTATCGTGCCTCGTTCGGCCTCGTGCGGTGTTGCAGCAATTCGCCCATGCTGCATTCTTCTTCCACTAACCGCTCATTCGCCGTCATACAGTCGTTTTCTGATCCGGGGCAGTTAGTGCAGCGGTTGGGTGCACCAATGGCGATCGAATATCTCTCCAGCCATCTTCAAGAGAGCTGCGCCTAGCTGCTCTTCCGTTAGGAGGCTTACCAGCTGCTGCGCGTAGTTTTGGGCTGTCTACCGTCTTGTAGCCGCCCAATCTTAATCCGCGGCATCCTACTGACTCGTGTGTACACCATCGAGAGTTTTGAGCGCAGGCATACGCAACGAGGTAGTGGTCGGACAATATTCGTCGCGAGTGAACGTTCGTGATGTCGGAGAAGAATTTACCGTCGATTAGAACGTGGTCGAGGTTTTCCGTTTCTGTAGGTGATTCCATGTGGCCTTGTGGATATTTTTGCGGGGAGAAGGTGCTTGACTACCATTCGCGGAGGCTGTGAAGTTTATGCATCGTTGGCCGTTGTCATTCGATACGGTGTACAGACTATCCGGTCCGATGACCGGTCTATACATTTTTTTTAAACCCGCCACTATCCCCCACACCTAAAGGCTCCCATGGAGCCGCCTGGTAGTGGACGCAACTATCTCAGCTCTATCTGGACAGCAAACAAAACAAATAATAACAATAAGGCTATGAGCTGAGATCAAAAAGGTATAATACAAAATTAATAACGATGTTATATATTCAGTGGAACGGTGTCTTTTAGGAATTAACAATTTAATTTTAAGAACTAATAAAAACAAATATAATATTACAATAATTTACATATCTAATTTACATGTTTCTGGTAGTTGGATATATGTACATTAGATAAGTAAATTAACCCAGAATTGTGTAGATTTAGTTTTAAGTTTCACATAGAATTTAAATATCGATTTCTAATGCTTTCGCGCTCTGATGATTGTAAAGCCGACCAATGATTGATAATCTTTTTGACCAAATGTTGTAAGTGCTCTAATTTGACGTAAAATGGTAGCTTGCTCGGTAGGATAGTTGTGAGGAGCTGACGGCATATTGATGGTATGATGAAAACAAACTTATCATGGACAAATATGACTGTCTGTAAGTTACAAAGACTTTGTATTGGCAGGATATTGTGAAGTTATAGTATATGTTGTAAAGAAGGATATAAAAAGGTTTATTGAATATGATTTTCAAGCATCTGTTTTGCAAGATTTGGAGGCTTCTTAGTGATGATTTGGATGCACGACCCCATGTTAATGTAAGAAAACTAAAACTAGAGTGAATATGGGCATTTCCTCCTTTCCTACCTGTGCGTTCATGTCACCGATGACAATTTTGACGTCCCGCAGTGGGCATCCATCGTATGTCTGCTCCAGCTGTGCGTAGAACCCTTCTTCTCGTTGTCGGGTCTCCCTTCGTGGGCAGTACGTGATGATGCTATAGTGAAGAAACGGCCTTCAATCCTGCACATCCTTGCGTTGATTGGCTGCCACCAAATCCACGATGCATCTTACCCAGCACTATGAAGCCGGTTCCAGCCCGTTGGTGCCACAGCTTTGTAGAAGGTAGCCGCTCGATGCTCGCTTTTCCACACTTTCTGTCCTGTCCAGCAAATCTCCTGCAGCGCCACGACGTCAAGTTGCGGGGAGTAATTAATCGTAGATCATCCTGTCGCAACCTGCGAAACCTAGCGACTTGCAGTTCCATGTTCCAAGCTTCTAATCGTGATCCCGTATTCGTCGCTCAGGTCTTTGCGATTATATCGAGTCGCATTACTTTATATTGTTCGTAATGATTGTTCCAGGCGCTTATTGGGCCTGCGCAAACCTCCTGTCTCGTCGGAGGGCCGTCGTGTCAGGGTATTTAGCGTCCCACCCAACACCAGGACTTGGCTTGTGGCTTTGAGGGCACACGGCCGCTTTGGTGGGCCCTACTTTGGGATACATGCAGCTTTTATAGAGGTTTAACAGGGCCACCGTCAAAACCACCACATCCTAGGCAGGCGCCACAACTCGCAGATGGCCGGAGAGATCGTCAAGCCCTTGGACATAGTCCCTGCTGCCTGCAAAGATTTTTTTTTCCAAGTTCTTATTTGGTAGGCTCAGGCGTGTATAACACTTTACGGAGCCATATTTCTTTGTGATATATACAATCAATGACATTTTTTTCAGTTAGTAAGAGAGGATAGAGCCAGCGTACTCGTGGTGACGAGGTTAGTTTCAAATTAAAGGATGGACGAGGCTTAGGATTCGGAATCAAGGAATTTCGGCTGCTGATCCGGGCATTTGGCGGGGATAGTGGTCGTCGTGCCGAGGATTGGTTTACTGGGAGCGTCTTCCGGATGGCCTGAGTAACGGAGATCCATACAGAGACAGAGACAGTACAAAAAAAAAAACTTTGAGAAGAAAAAAATTAGATTTTGATGTCAGAATCACAAAAAACTATAAATGGCCTGCATATAGACCGCATCACGATCCCCAAAACACCTCGAATTTCCCTGAAGGGTTGTTTACCTCACTAGGGTATCCAATAGTCGCTCTCTGGAGGCGTCATTTTCCGAGCAGAACTAAACTACGTGATCGATGTCATCATAACCGGCCTGCACCTACATAAGTTGCTATCGACAAGGTTATTCTGTACAGCAAGTTTAGTGAATAGTGATTGACATAGTCTCGACATCACGCGAATGAAGCCTCGACTTAAGTCCTCACCGAACCACGCTCGCCCAGAAACTTTTGGAACTATGGAAATAGCCACCGTCCGAGTTCATTGTGTCCAATTCCTTTGCCAACTTTGAAGAGTACTCTGACGGACTAATGGGAAAACTCGTTACTCGAGAGGTTCATCTAAACCTCACCTTCCTGTGCGCCCACCTTTGCCAGCGAGTCTGCCTTCTCATTGCCGTAGATTGAGCAGTGAGATGGGACCCAAACAAGGTAATCTTGAATGATCTTCGATCAAAACACGCATTGCTCTCTTTTTGTAGAAAGTAAGATGCGTAAGTTTCATCGACCGGAGTGCCTCGATAGAACCAAGACTATCCGAGAAGATGAAATAATGGTCTACGGGCTGATTGGAAATTATCCCCAAAGCGAAGAATTGCTGCCAGCTCAGTAACATAAACCGAACACGGTTCCTGAAGTTTTGAAGGTTGAAGTTACATTGAAAACACCGAAGCAGTGGATCCGTTGATGCGAGAACCATCAGTAAACATTCTATTGCAATTGAATGTCATATTTTCAGAAAAGTGAGGGAATAGAATTTGTCGAAGATGATCTGGATTCCTTGTAGCATGTTTCATGGACAGACGTATACAATTGAGGAACTGTCGTTGGTGAAGTGAACTTGAGGGGATTATAACACGGAAGACAAAGATCTGATGATATGTAGTTGAGATAAACTCTCAGGAATCTTGAACGACAGTTAGTCTAAGCATATTATCGATATTCAGAACAATGTGTTACTTGTTCCATTATGAGAGTATTCTAAGCGAGAGCTCCCAGTAACGGTGCTAAAGGAGTGATCCAGCAAGTACCTCCAGGCTCATGTTATGACATGCAGCCAAGGGCAGCAAACAACGATACTGAATTCGTTCCATTGATCAGGTGGCAATCATGCTGAGAGGAAGCAGAAGGAGCCATACTCTAAAACAGAGAGAATTGTCGCATAGAGTTTGATGAGGCTCTGTGACACCCCACCATGTTCCGGAGATAACGTAGAAAATTGATCCTTTTCCTGCATTTTGTATCAAATACTCAATGTGGAGTTTCCAGGTACATGAATCAAACACGACCCAAGGTATTTAGAAGATAAAGATTGGTTGATGTCATCATTCAACAGCTTGAGTTTCAGTTGAGCAGGATACCGCTTCTTAGTAAACACAACCAACTGAGTTTTTGCGTGAAAACTCGATCCTCAAATGTCTGGCCCAAACAGTCAGATTATCCAGGGTACTTTAATGGTCCTGCAAGACAGCTGCACATGGACCTCTTAGAGAGACCACGGCATCATCTGAAGTGTCTGAGCGCATTGTCCTTCCAAACAATTGTCAATATCTTTAACATAGAAATTATAAAGAGGACTTAAACATGAACCTTGGGAAGGCCTTAACTAGTTCTGAAGGTCGAGTGCCGAGTGTGAAGTTCATTTGTTTTTCTGACAACAAATTGTACAAGAAATTATTCAAAATAACGGTAATCCATTACTGTGCAGATTGCGACAGTACTTATGGAAACTGAATCAAAGCGCCTTAATGTCCAAGAATACTGAAGCCAATTGCTCCTGTGCAAAGGCCAGCTGTATATCGAAGAAAGCAACGCTAGACAATCGTTTGTTCCTTTCCTTTTCTAAATCCAAACTGAGTATTGAAAGCAATGCATTTTCGACCCAATGGTCGACCTTGAAAGAGCAATACGCAAATTGAACGAAGTATGTTTATTACGTTGCTGGCACGAATACAAAGTTCTTCAGCAATATTTGGGTTATACTTTAACGCAATGTGCCACTTGGTTCACAATGAACTGCAACCTCTTGGAGTGAAAATGCAAAAAAATGCGTTTTCCCATTCTCATAAAAACTTGAAACGCGATGTGGAAAGCGAAGAAGCAATCAATCGGGTCCAAATTCTGCACAGTTGTTTAGGACCCCAAATGGTTTTGAAAAACCATTGATTTGAAAAAATGACATGATGCCCCATTCTAGTATGTATGTGTGTGTGTATATATGTACAAAAAATGTGAGATCCACTTTTTAGTACTTTCGCATTCTTCGATTTTGGCCCGAAATTGGCCCGATAAAGCGGCGCCAGAGCTATGGTAATGTCCGTTGCGTGAATAATTAATTTATAATTTGGCATCAGTAGTAAGAACTACAATTGCAGGCGTTAATCAGTCAAGTGATGAATCAATTAAAAAAATGTCAGGCAATTTAGAATATAATGAAATTTTTATTGCATTTTATCGTCTTCAAAATGCAATGCAATCAACATTCTCAACTGCTCCACAACAATTTGCTCAAGTGTTCACAGTTCACGGAACTGTAGGTGAAGGTCAACACCGTCGATACGTTCCCTTGGTATTAATGCTAAAACACGGGAAAGTATGATATACCTTTTGTTCGTTGATGGAACGAAATTTATCAGTATACGTTAGATCCAGAGAATATACTATTGGATTTTAAGATGGCTGAGATTAATGCTGAGGAACGTGTCTTCCCAAATTCAAGTTTCAAGGATGTTTCTTTCTTCTCAACCAAAGTTTTGTTTTTAGAAAACATCAGCGATTGGGATTACAATCGGCATACGGGAAGGATTACAAACTTCAACTTGCCTTTAAAAAGTTTGTTACCTTAGCACTTTTTTCATGTTAAAATATAACATTAAAGCATTCAAGGAGGTTCGAAAATCTTGCCCTTTAGGCATAATGGACGTTATACATAAATGACCCAAAGAACAGCCCATGACATAAAGAAGGCAGAATTATGCCAAACGACCATTATGCCTAACGTAGCGGACTCATGTGAATGGTCGCCAATCAACGCACAAAAAGACCACAAGAGATCCACTTTCCTCCCCTTCACTATGGTCGGTCTATGAAAATACCCAACAGTATTCCTCGAACTTCCAATAACATTTCAGGGTGGCACAATAAGTGGAATACGCTTTTGAAACGAGGAAGTCCTCCGTTTTACAGCGTTTCAAAACAGTTCCAACTAGAAGAAAGAAATGCGACCACTGCTACCACCCTACGACCACTGCAGGCTAAGAGACTTCTAAAATAGCAGAAAAGAATAAAAAACTAGACAAACTGGTACGTTCATATATTCCATATATTTTTTTCTTTTCTTTTAATATGATTAGGAAAAATAACATGTTGTTATAGAATCTGGAGGTATACATAAATATATGACCTATGGTCCATTCGGGCGAGTGGCCCATTCGGGCGAATGGTCTTTTCGGGCGTTTAGTATTTTCGGGCGATTGTTACATTCGGGCGTTTGTGATAGAATCAAAATTTTAGGAATTTCTTTGGGAGCTTTCGAACCAATTGTGACAACGGAACTCCTGAAGGTATTTCTTTGGACATTCCTCCAAGTATTTTTTTTTTGAAATTTACTCTAGGAATTTTTCCAGAAAATCTTTTGGAAATTACTTCGGACGTATAATCAAAGTTAATTTCCTTCATTCAGGGTATACGCCACCTAGAAGGGAAATTAATTACTATGTCTGATACTCGATTTGCGCAATTGCACAACATGCACAAGATTTAGTTTGAAAAATGTATTGGAGGGTAACCACTTCCTTCGGTGGGGTTTGATCCCTGGTACTGGTTTCGTGGGAACAAACCTCACCGAAGGAAGTGGTAACCCTCCAATACATTCTTCGGAGATAAATCTAGAAATTCCTTTGGAGATTCCTCAAGACATTCTTTTGAAAATTCAAAGAAAATTTCTAAAATTTCTTCGGAAATTCCTTTACGAATTCATTTCGAAAATTCTTCACAGGTTCTTCTAGAATTTTTTTCGGAAATTCCTTTAGGAATTCCTCATAAATTCCTTTGAAAATTTCTTCGTAATTATCTTAGAAACTTCCTTCGGGAAATCCTTCGTAAATTTTTTTTAGTAAAACCATGTGGAATTTCTTCCGAAAATCCTGCAGGAAGTATTCCAAAAATTTTGTTGGAAGAATTTTTCCGAGGTATTTAAAAAAAATTGAAGTAGGAAACACTAATAGAATTTTCGGAAGAGTAACTAAAGGAAATTGCAAGGAAATTTCCAGTTGAAATTAACGAAAGAACTCTTAAAGTTATTTCCGAAGGATCCTAAAAGAATTTCTGAATGAATTTCAGACGTGATTCCCGAAAAAATCTTAAAGGAATATCCGAACACTCAAGGAATTTCTAATTAAATTTCCGGAGGAATGTCCGAAGGAATTTAACAAAATCCATAGAATTCCTGGATAAGGTTCTGAAAAAAATTCCTAAGAAATTTTCGAAAAAGGCTCGGAATGAATTTCTGAAGAAATTCTCAAGATGCATAAAGATTTTTTAAGGTTTTCCAAAAAAATTTCTGGATCTATCTCCAAAGTAGTTTCCTAAGAATTTGCCGAAAGAATCATTGGAGCAAATTCCAAAGAAATTCTCGGAGGAATTCACAGAGAAACTCGAGAATTTCGGATATTCCTTCCTTCAAGAATTCGTTTGGAATATCTAAAAGCATTCTTATATAAGTTTTAAGGAATTTTTGAGAGAACTCCTAGTAATTTTTAAATGTACTTCTATATTTATTTGCGGAGAATTTTTGAAGAAATTCTTAGAGAAGCGAGAAGAAATGCAGGATAGAATTCCTGAATACATTTTTGAAGGTATGCCTGAAAGAATTCCTGGGTGACTAACCGAATTAAATATGACCTGAATGATTACTGAAGAAATTTCCGAAGTAGAAACTCCTGAAGTAAATTCCCAAGGAATTCTTGAGAATATCCGAAAAATAATGATGATGGATCGATTACAATCCCGATATTTTTGTTTTTTTGCAAGTCTTAACTCCAGATTCAAAACAGGATTTTGTTTTATTACTGTTCGAATTATCATAAAAATTTCCCAAGGAAATTCCTGGCAGAATTCTCGAAAGAATTCCATCAGATGTTCATGAAGGAATTCTTGTATAAATCTAAAAAATTATATGGAAATATCAAAAGGAATTTGTTTGGATTTTTTTTTCTTTCGATGATTCTTTTAATAATTATTTAGGAAATTTCTTCAACCGCATTGCGTAGGCAACAAAAGTACGCAACTCAGGTTCAGTTCAAACAGTGGCGCCGGGAGTGGGTGGGACAAGTAGGACATATCCTACGCATGAAAATACATGGGTAGGACAGCCGAAGCATTGTCAATAACGGCGCCGGCCACGTCCTTACGGTCGTATAGGAATGGAAGGATTGTTGGTCCGACTCTCGTTGCTACTAGAGACCGAATATACCTCTGAATCTCCACGATTGTCTTGGGATAGTTTCTGCTCTTCCATAAAACTGTTGAAAGTTTTCTGAAAGTACGTAATTATTTCTGCTAGTTCAGGGAGGCTCAGAGAATTTCTGAAATTTTATAAAAAGTGACAGACTGACAGGTGACGTAATCAAAAGATGAATATTTAAACAAGGATATTGCTTAGCTTAACTTAGTTAAGACTGACTGAACTTGTCAATTGTTGCTCTCCGTGACTGTCATACCTGGTGTAAATTGCGCTACGATTCAAGTGAATAAAGGTTGGTATTCACTACCAGTCCGTTGGGAAAGGAGAGAAATGTTAGTGTGTAGTTATTGTTGCTACTACAGGCCAAGAAAACCTCTACATCCCCTCATTGCTACGAAAAGGAAATTTCGTTAATTTGGTTAAACAAAAGTATAGATGAAGGGTCTACTTAAAAACAAATTCAAGTCTTTGCCACATTATGTAATGTAGTATTTTAGTCTTTGCCAGACCTCCTGTCTATAAGGCAGAAGCGGTAGTTACTAGACTGCCTTTATAGATTGAGAAACGAAACAAAGAAATGAAAGAACAATCGCAGATATACGCGAATATGAAGCAGTTTATGATGATTGCAGCACATGCGGATGCTTGGTAGCCTATGAGAAGAAAATGTTTGAAAGCTTCTAAGAGTTTATTGGAATCTGAGGAATTACAAATATAAGCTTGACTCGTAGCGATGTTTCTGTAGATTTCTAAAGGTTCGAATTCCTAGAAGTTAATGATAATTGCTTGAAACCATCAAATCTTCTTTTTTTCTATATAATAAAAATGAAATGGTCTATGTTCGTATCCGCATAATTCGAAAACGGGTGGATGTATTTTCTTCATTTCTTCAGCAGTTACGTTCGTTATAGTTTCCGACGGGTTTATATGATTTTTACTCATACAAAAAGCTCGAGTGAAGTTAAGTAAATTGTGAAAAACTAAGATTAAGATTCGTATGAATATTCTGCATGGGCAGTTTACAGCGCGAGTTTTCGCCTACTATGCAGGACAACGTCTGCTACGTCAACTAGTATTTTATAAAATTTACAGGAATCCATAATTCCTCCTGTAAATTCGTAAAAATGTTTGAAGACATGCTAGACATAGGGTGTTTTATAACGTATCTGAGGATGTCCGAAAAAATCTTTTAAAAATCGAGAGGATCTCCGGAAAGTCCTTGAAATTCCATAAAAGTATTCTAAAGATTTGATAATCCAGTTTTTGTCCTACCCACGTCTCGGAACGTGGCTGCGCCTCTGAGTTCAATCAAAGTTAATTCCGGGGATTAAACCACCCGACTTGGACATTAATTTACAATGCAATGTTGTGAAAACTCATATGTGAATACTTAATATGTACATTATGTGGAAGATATTGATTTGAAAAATGTATTGGAGGTAATCACTTTCCCTTTGATGGGACTCGAACCCACCGTACATTATCGGTATATACCCAGTTCGATAAAACTATGCTTTCATGAAAAGAGTATTTTTTACAAATAGGTATGTATAATGTATTCGAAATTCTTCAAAATGATTTTGAGATAATAAACCAAATAAAACAGAACTTTTGCGATGTCATACGATGTCGGGGAAGAAAAACAGCCTGGAGAGTGATAACCATTTTTCGCTCACTTCGATTGCCGCCAAACGTTGGTTTGCCCTTTTTCTTTCATATTCGAGTCTTTTCGTGGCATCATCAATGCAAATGGTACCGTGAGGCATTGAAATCCGTACATTTAAGCACCTCAATATGTGAAAAAGGCTCTAGGATATAGGCAACGATTGCAAATTAAACGTTTATCGTTGAAACAGCAGCAGTAAGACGTATACCGTCAACTGGGGGGAAGATGATCAGTTTTAGGACAAAACATGCAATAACAATGTGTGTTTACATTTTAAATCGAAACAAATATTTTCAAAACATGTACTGCTATACGTTGCAATAATCAACAACTTCAGTTTTCTGAAATGCGTTCGCATTTATTAAAATAAATTAAATTATCACACATTTTTTGAGTAATCTGGTTTGGGGTGAAGTTGATCAAGACAGCTCTACTAAAATCATTATGACATAGTAGTCAAAATACACTTGGTTATTTGTATGAATGTTGAATTTACTACGTAAAGAAGTCTACGAAGTCAATATTTGAAACGAAAATAGCGTCATTTAGGACTGTCTCTCTCTTTCTTCCACAAAATACATTTTCATGATTATAATCGAAAAACTCGGATTTCTACCTAGCGGTAACATTACTTGAACGGAGAATATTGTTGACTACCGTTTCATAAAAAAATTTGGCACTTTTGACTGACACATCAAATGATCATCTTCACCTCAATGATCATCTTCCCCCCAGTTGACGGTACTTTAAAAGTGTTGCGCATTTACACATTAAAAAGTACGAAAAATATGGTAAAATAATTAATTGAATCAAAACCTTATAAACCGTATTCCGGCCACCAAGGACGGATTTCGAATCAAAGGATCAAAATTCGTACTAATTACTACTAACTATTGACTAAACTACCACTGTAAATAGCTAAATGCTTACCTTGAGAAGCGATGCATTTGATTTGTATGTTTCTAAGCAATCAAGTTCTACACGCTGAAAAATGGCCCCAGAAACTCCGTGTTTAGTGGGTGGCGATTTGTTTGCTATTTATGTTGTTTTAATTTTAAAGTTTACTTTTTATCTCATTGGCTAAAAAGCTTACTGTCAAGTGTATGAACAAGTTGAGATTAATTATTTGTAAATAATTACTTTAAATCTCTTTTAATTTATTGATATCTCTTGAAGTTGACGAAACAAATAACTTAATGCTTTCATACAGATGGCGTGGTTAGAGTAAGCGCATCTCTATGGCTATTATTGTTACTATTCTGTGTTCGAATCCCGACGCGGCCATTCAATTTTGTAATTGTTCTGTGATAATTCTCACGCAAAGTGAGTGAGAGGTAATAGTGATGACAAGATTTTTTTATGTACAGGTTATCCGACTTGTAAATATCCCCAACTCAGCCATCTTGGATTTTTGTATGGAATTTATGCTCGTTTGTTTACGCTTTGCACTGAAAATTTATGTTCCCCCCCCCGCGCTGGTTATTCCCATCTACTGACGAAGTCAGATAACCTGTACATAAAAAAATCTTGAGTGATGAAACGAAAAAGGATTTTCATCTTAAAGGCAGGATTTTCGTTTATCTCTCAAGGCTAATTCTATGGAGAAGATTGATGGGTGAGGGATGATTCTCAACATAAACAACGAAAAAAGATTCTCCCTTGGCCCGAAAAATGCTTGCTTTGATCTCATTGAAACGAGAAGTCGAAACCCTGGTTGCCATACAAATGCTGGCAAACTTGTTCAATTATTTCCAACACACCTGTCCATCAAGTTTAGGCATAAAAGGCTGATAAACCAATGCATAAATGTACCATGCGTCTCCATATGCTCGTATCCTAATATGATTATGCACATTTTAAATATCACTGCTAATCCTGTCGGCTAGGAGTCCAAAGTAAATGGTGGAGTCCAAAGTTGGGTAAAATGCGCCACCACATTTTGTCAGTTATTTACCCAAACCCAATAATAAAAAATTAATATTAAAATGAAAAGATCAAAAAATACCTCGGATTTGTTAAAGAATGTTTTGAAAATCCTCAAAATTATCCGTATTTTATTTTGTTGCCCCCTCAAAATAATATTTTTTGGCAAAAAAATCCGAGAGGGGGGAAGACAAAATAGTTTTTAAATGTTTGTATAGGTCTAATCATTACTGGGTGGCGCACTGGCGCATATTACTCAGCATTGTTTATAGTAGATGGAAATACACCATTTGAGAATAAAATCGTTTTCTTGCAATATTATTGATTTTTCATGCAACTTTTTAGACCGTAAATGACTGATATATTGAATTATTGGTAAACACTTCGAAAATTCAAAATGGAATCACCATGAAATTGAGAGAATTGCTTAGGGGGTGCATATTGACCCTACTTGGTTTAGACTGACTACATGTCAATGGCTGCAACTACGTGATTGTTAAGAACTGGTGTAAATTGCACTACGATCCAAGTGAATAGAGGTTGAGATTTATCACCTATTCACGAAGTATACATTTCAGAAGCTCACAAATCTAGATCGGCGTAGTCCAAGTCCTTACAGTCAGTTGGGAAACGGGTGAAATGTTTGTTTGTAGTTATTGTTGCTACTAGAAACCGAGATTACCTCTCTCCAAAGTTACCACGCAAAGGAAGCTGTGTTAGTTAGCTATAGTAGATAAATTGTCTTTTTTGTAAGGCAAAAGCGGTAGTCCAACCATGTACCCATTTATCTGCTCACCGACCGTGCAAAGCACAAACTCGGATATCACGACCTTTTTGCGTCCGAATTTGAACGCATCGAATCTTGCACTCCCAAAAAAATCTGCGTCTTATATGAAACTTCTGTTTCCGATATGAAACACGATCGATCTCGCAGTAATTTGTTTGCATTCCGACCGCACAAAACAGAACTAAAACTCGGACCTCGAATAAATTCTGCGTCCGATTTAAAATACGATCGATCTAGATCTTACACTAATATATTTACTTTCAGATCGCACAAATCAATGATGGCAAAACTCTAGACAGGGTCTCAAGTGTGACTGACCTTGGGATCATACTGGACTCCAGAGTTACCTTTGATATGCGCCGTTCAGCGATAATTTCAAAGGGAACAAGGCAGCTAGGCTTAATTTCTAAGGTTGCGATACGTGTTTGGATACAATCAACCGATCTCGGCATGCATTTGCGTATTTACGGCTGTCAAAGATTTATTCGAGTTCAACGAACCAATTATACGCTTCGTAAACGGGTTAAACGATTGTTAAACTAGTAATAAGTTTTTGTTTCTATTAAGACTATTTGTCAGATAGACCATCTCAAATACAAATACAATTACAAAATATTTTAACTTCTATGAACATAAAACTTGCAAAGTGACTTCATCACTTCTCAACTAACGAATCGCCCCTATTCTGTAACCAAATAATTTCGGAATATTCTCAAACAATCAGCTATAGCTAGTCATCAGACAAATTCTAAGATCGTGAACTAAAAATGCGGTGTATGAGTATTACAAACTCATTTATTTTCTTCTGATTTTGTTGCCCAGTGCTATTATTTTGAAGCTGATGATATAAATCAAAGAGTGCATGCTCAAGTTTGGTCGCACATATGTAGGAGCTGCTGTGTACTTTAAAATCGTGAATCCTTTTATTCAATTCTGTGGGATAATAAATTAAATGTTAATTTCTTTTACATTTTCCAAATGTTCATTGCGTTCAACCACATCCATTCAATCGGAGTTCATAACTTCATTGCCGTATTTTTAGGGATTAGAATCCAGTTGTGAAAGGAAAATAATGGAAGGATACAATCACCACATCAAAGCGATGCTCGTGATTTCTGGAACTAGACGTCGGTCTGGAAACCCGAACGAGGAATATTGCGGTGGTATATGGCGGCTACCAGCGACGAGTGAGAAAATGCGAATATAAACAGTGATAGGGTAGAATGGTATTAAATGCACTGATACGATGTGGACTGAAATGGGAAGATGCTTGAAAATATCCGTGAATACTTTTTAATACCAGTTTAGAGAGTGGTGTTCAATTACAAATCTGTTCCCGACATTTTAAAAGCGGATCTAATTGTTAAAAATTCGAAATGTTGAATAACGCCATAGAAAAGCAAATGAAGACTATTTTTCACTGTTAGATATTTCTACCTTTTTTTAAACTAAACAATTCCCAAGAGTTGTAGAAAGAAGCCAAAGCAAGAGAGCATGTTGGGCCAACCTCCCCGAGACCTGCTGGGCCGACGACTGGTTCTTGTGCAATAAAGGACCGAAAACTCTGAGGAGCATTACGAAGCACGCAGGAGGCTTTCGCGGTAATCTCTGGAGTGTATAAATGTTTGAGGATTTGTAAAATTTATAAGCGACGCCGTTGCCGTTGTCGTTCGCCATGTCTTTCGTAGCATTTATTTCTCCTGCCGGTTGTTGTGGTTTGGCCCGAGAACTGAAACTCTTGGCAGTGCTTTGGTAACTGAAGCGGAATCGAGAAGAAAATAAGAAAACCATTCGTATTTTTCTTAATTCAAATCTTATCGGATCTGTTGCACAGAAGCGGAGATATTCGAATCCATTTAGTTCTATGAATTGGCGTCGTGATGAAAGAATCCGAATTGTAAATGAAATTAAATTATAAGAACCCATCTACAAGAAAAGAAAACCCATGGGAAAGTTTTTCAATCCAATTATGATAGAATAAGTTTAAATTTTATAGAATCCAATCTAATGGCTTTAAGTTGGGCATTTATAGATCTATGAAATATGAAATAGAATACATAAGAGCTACCGATAACACTTTCAGCCAGAAACTCTGAATTAAGTGTCGACATAGCCAGTTCCATGTAAGAAATCCATCTGAATCAGACTTTTTTCGCCTGCGAAAATTATGCCGGAACCGATTAAGATTGAATGTAAGACCAATGGCTGAAGTGAAAAGTAGACTAGTTTACCACTCA
The DNA here is from genome assembly GCF_024139115.2 of Armigeres subalbatus. Taxonomy (NCBI): domain Eukaryota; kingdom Metazoa; phylum Arthropoda; class Insecta; order Diptera; family Culicidae; genus Armigeres; species Armigeres subalbatus. Next base: position 121,070,853 of record NC_085140.1, read on the forward strand.
ACAACTAGCAACTTCGAATACTGGTTATTAAGTTATATCATGTAAAGGTTGATTCGAGTTAATTGAGGTTGTCTAAAGGACAAATAAATATTTCAGTAAGTCATATTCAATCTCACGGTTTCAGTCTTGTTTTGCTAGAAGAATTTCATGCCATCGCCACTAGTCGCATTTTCCCCAATGTCCTAATGTATTCGCTTTCTTTCTCATATCAACTGGCGGGCTCATTTGCCGCCGAGATTTGCTTTCGTGCATCAGGCTTCTTGGAAGGAGCATTTAACGTTTCGGATCGGTTTCACGACCTGTCGGGATGAGGTTTCCGTACCGAGAATCGACCTTGCTGGCTGTGTATCGGTGTTTCCGCTACACCCGCTGCCGATCGTTATCGAGAAGGTCTATCCCGGATGGCGATGGTTCGTGGCAAATGGAACAACTCAGAAACTTCGAAAAGTCATTTACGAAAACCGGCATGTTTTCCGCAAATTTCAATTTCCGTTAGATTTTTTTTTTTCGTGGGAAATTTCCGTTGTGATGAATAATTTGTTTCATCGTCGGATGATTGTCGATCCTGATTTCTCTCAATTATTGTCAGATGTTTAACCCTTTCTCAATATTTCTAGTCTTATATTCGACAAAGAACTCCTGAACCAATTCATGATGTCTACCCATAACTTTTAATTTGATTAATTGTCATCACCTTCGCATTTCTAGTTTTGAGCACTACCATCCATCAGGCTCTCATTTCGACGAAGGCAATTAATATTTCCTTTGTACTGTCAGGCGAAATCCCATTTCATCTCTAATAAACTCATTTCGTCTAAGTCTGAATATTCATCAAATACAAAGCTACTCGCTTGTTCTGCAAATGGATGAGAGCATTTGTTCCGGGAAAAGTGTCAAACGTTGTGTGATGATGATTTCTGGGTCAGATAGTGGAATGGTTTCAAATAAGTAAGCGATGCAAGACAGCTGCATGCCGTCCTACAATGTATACGGCTGACATTCCAGTGAAACTAATTATGTTTACATTCCATACACGAATAAAATCAGGAAACAATATTATGATTTATCGTTAAAATTCGATAAAATCCCATAGAAATAACAGCACCAAGGTGTCATTTGCCATTGTTCTTTTATGATCCCATTTATCCCAATCCCAATCCCAATCCTAACTTCAATTCACATCCAAATTTATATCCAAAATCAAAAATCAAACAGTAAAACACATCTTTAACGATTGGTGTCTTGATAGATTTAATGTGTGTTAGTTGTTGAAACCACACATATGTTGCAAATATGGTAATCTAAGATGTGGTCCACTATAAACACCGGCTGGGAACGACTGGTCCGTTCTGTAGTGGAAAATTTAAAGCAGGAGGAAAATAAAATCATCCCTCAAGGCGAGGACAGACCGGGTTGTCGGTTTGTTGCAGCGATGCTTGAGATGAAGTATAATTTTAGATTCTCGGTCGGAGCTTTGAAATTCGAGCGGACGATCCGTTCTGCGTTACCTTATGATGTTCTGTTTCAGTGGAGGAAGTAGGGAGTCTGTGTGTCTACTCTGATAGGACACCGATGTTGATGTCGACGACGACAACCCATGGAGGTAAGCAGGAAAAAATATCCAAAAAAGGAAAAAAAAAAACAAACAACTCCACCGAGAATTTCCATTCATTTGTTATCCTCGCGGCGGATTTGGCAAACTCGAAAAGCTGTGTACCGTGAAGCTTTTTTCTGTGGAGGTAAAGTTTGGGTGTAAGAGATAATGGTGCAGAATAGACACACTGATAGCATTCGAAAGGGTCTCCATAAAATTATACAGTTTTAGTTTCAGGATAAAATACATTGAAAAAAATAAACAGGATAATCCACCTAGCAGTGATGGTGCCTTTTTCGTGTATTATAAAACAAGAAAAAGGGGCCCTCCTTAGCCGTGCGGTAAGACGCGCGGCTACAAAGCAAGACCATGCTGAGGGTGGCTGGGTTCGATTCCCGGTGCCGGTCTAGGCAATTTTCGGGTTGGAAATTGTCTCGACTTCCCTGGGCATAAAAGTATCATCGTGTTAGCACAGACAAACAGACGTAACACTGATAAAATTCCCATCGACCATGAGCTCAACGGTCGTTTTAAATTCAACTGCTTGCGAGTTTCACATCCAGAGGCGCGCGCATCGTATATCTTTGTATTTGACATCTTACACTAGCGCCTTCTGTTGACATTGTCGTACTAAACTTTGTTTCGTACAACATGCACGTTAGGTGGTGCTAAAATAACTGGGCGATGGATTTTGAAACAAATTGTTCTAGCTGTTACGTCTGTTTTTCTGTGGTGTTAGCCTCATGATAAACGAATGCAAAAATGGTAACTTGGCTTAGAAACCTCGCAGTTAATAATTGTGGAAGTGCTCAATGAACACTAAGCTGCGAGGCGGCTCTGTCCCAGTGTGTGGATGTAATGCCAATAAGAAGAAGAAGAAGAAGAAAACAAGAAAACTCATAAGAGTAACAAGAAAGTTTTTTTTTGTAACTCAAAGCTTCGATACGTTTTAATCCGTTTCCATTACATCTCCTGAAGGTTAGTTTCCTTGCATATATTGGCTGATTGTTTGGATATACTGTATTAAAACTGTCCTTGAGTTCGGGACTTCAGATCTTAAAAAGTTGTTTCATTAGATAAATTTTCTTTAAGTATTCAACCATGAGTATCACATCTCCTGCAAGGTCAACAGGTATCTGAAGACAGGTTTGGAATATTGTAGACCATCCAAACTATATTTTAGACAGAATCTTCGATCTTAAGCTTTCAAAGTAGCGTTTGTCATCACTCAATGTCTCGAAATATGTTTATCACATCTATTGGTAGGTAAAATAATAACGTGACTTGCGATTAACAGTTGACAGAAGCTTTTTTCTTGGCATCAAATTTTGACACGAGTCTGCGGTTGGACACGTTATCCATTACATCTCGTAGAAGTATAACATACAAAACCATCTGACCATGTATCTTGATCTTCAGGAATATATTATGGATATGTAAGTCAAGGCGAATCAAGTACGAGACACTTAATACGGCTTTATCGTTGAGGTCGTATTACGTACCTGTTAAAGTTACAATCAAGTGGTGGAATTAAATGGGATAGCACAAACTCGTCTTATGACAAGTTAAGACATTCCACTTAAAGCTCCAAATAGTTTCCTGATCATTATGGATATGGGTGAATACATATCGAAACTTGTAATGGCGAAAAAAGCTTGTGTCGTGGCTGTAGATCGCAAGTACCGAACTCAAGGACGTTTTGGATGACAAAGGATTTCCCAAAACTATTTGACCATTTCTCTTGATCTTCAGGAATATGCCATGGATATGGTTGAATACATATCCAAGCTTGGAGGACGAATAAAAACAGTGTCGTAACTGTAGATCGCACGTTCTTATCTCACGAACGGTTTGGATAACCTAGGATATCCCAAAACCATTTTACCATGTCTCCTGGTCTTCTGGAATATGTTATGAATGTGGCTAAATACATAACCAAGCTTCAAGTGACGAAAAATGCTGGTGTCGTTGTTATAGATCGCAAGTTATGAACTCAAGCACAGTTTTGATGACCCATGAATCCCTAAGCCATCAGACCATGTCTCTTTATCTACGGGAATATGTTATGGATGCGATGGAATACATATTCAAGCTTGGAATGGCGAAAAAACTAGCATGGTAATTGTAGATCGCAAGCTCTGGACTCAAGTTTGGATGATACCAAAAAAATGTTTTTTCAACTTGTTTTGTCATTTCTCCGTTATTAATCACGAAAACAAATAAAACATATTAAATTTACTGGGTAATAATGCTTAAAAAAATTGGGCCTGAAAGGGTTAAAGTAATATCGTTTAAAAGTATCGATGGCACTAAATATATAATTAAAAGTATCGACTCCTACTCGTATCATATGAGCACAGAGAAACAGACGTCTCACTCAACAAATGTTCCATTGTTCAACTTTTTAACGGTGTATTCAATTTTTTGTAAGTGGTCAAACGGCTACCCATGGCACTTCCATCGATTTTGCTTGTATTTGACGTTTGCCCACTACCGCCACCTGGTTGTCACCTGGCCACACACAAGGAATTTAGCATTGGGCGATTATGTTTCAGTGACGATGATTATTATTATTGCATTTTGTTCTAAGTAAGACGTTTGATTCTCTGTGATATGAATATTCATATGCTTTAAGTAAAATTCAAATACGGGTTATTTTGTTGCTGTCAAGTAGTCATCCATAGACTGAAGTAAAAACTCCCCCCAAAAATTTAAGATTTTTCATAAAACTGGGAAATTTCCAATAACGAAATTCCTAACATTTCATGGGTAGAGGCAATAAACAAATAGGAAATTTCCCTAAAATCGATCAAAACCTGTCCACGTGGTATATGGACAGAACCTTATAATAGATGCGAAACTCTCTGATGCTTCTTCAATGGAACTGTTGGAACACAGCTGCAGATATTAGTGCAAAGACGGGATTGCCCTAGATCAGCGGTTCTAAACCTTTTTCTTGAGAGGTACTCCTTCGAACTGCAATTATTGAGGTACCCCCTATTTTTCGATGTAATTTAAAACAAGCGTAACTTTAACTTTAACTTTAAGGACTTTTGGAGACTCTTAAAAGAAGGCTTCCGAACCTCTTAAAAGGAGGCTTCTGAGAAACTTGAAAGGAATCTTCTCAGTCTCTTGAAAGGGAGCTTCCAAGCCTCTTGAAATAATAACTCCGAGAGTCTTAAAAAAGGCTTCCGAGTATCTTGGAATGAAGTATTCTGTTGAAAGAAGGATTCCGACGAGCCTTCTTAATTGGAGGTTTCTGAGTATCTTGAAAGAGGACTCTTGAAAGAAGGTTCTCGAGCCTAAATATTGGAAGAAGGCTTCAGAGTAGTTCGAAACGAGGCTATCCAGCAGCTTGGAAGGAGGCTTCCGAGACATTAGAAGGAGTCCTCTTCCAACGAAAGTATTGAGCTTTTCAAACAAAAGCATTCATGTCTCTCAATTGGAAGGTTCCTAATTTTTAGATTATAGATTTTAGTTCAGGAGCATAATCTTAACATCTTAATCAACATTTTATCTCGATTAGGTAGATAACATTGATGATTTTTTTAAATTTGATCATTTGACGTTTTGTCCCACAGCCCTTTATACACTGTGCTGGCAGGACTCAAAAGTATTTGATTTACTGATCGCCATGCATATTATATACAATGCTAAGTTTTAAAATGAACAATTGTCAAAACTTTATCAATAAGTTATTGCCTCGAATAAAAAATACTTGGAAAATGAAAAAAAAATGTGATAGAATTCACAAAGAGCGTAAAAAAGTATTCCGGAAAATTTTCATTTCAAAATTCCAAATTTAAAAAAAAAATCCTAAAACAAAAAAACAACGGAAATATCAAAGTGTTTCATGTGGCATTAGCTGTTTAATATCTCTTGAAAAATTTAGAAGTCTTCTTCTTCTTCTTCTTCTTCTATGGCTCCACATTCCAACTGGAAGTTGGTCTACTTTTCAACTTAGTATATTCTATTAGCATTTCCTCAGTTATAAATTGACAGGAACGAGAATCGAACTCGCCATCTCCGGATTGGCAATCCTACGCCTTTGCTCGCAAGGCTAACTTGAGACTGAACATTTTGAAGTGTACTCCTTAAGATGCTCAAAAACCTTCTTTCGGAAATAAAGAAGAATTTTTGGTAAAGATTCGGAAGAACTTGTCGAAGAAATTCATTGGAATGTAAAAAAAAAATCCACCGAAAATAATATGTATTTCCCACGGGACTGCTTTGAGTTTTCAGACAAAATTCACATGGAAATTTTATCGGAGTTCCAAGGAAAATGTTTCGAAATTTACACTGGAGATGTTTTGTTTTTTTTCATTACCAATTTGTAGCAAATTTTTTCAGAGAGAATTGTTCAAATATCATTCGGAATGCCAGCACTTTATCAGGATTGTCAGGAAGTAATGTCAAAATTTTTACAGAAAATTTCTTTACTTTATTTTTTCTGAATATCCAGAAGAAATTCTTTTGAAGTTTTTTTCTTGGATTATTGTAAAAACAGAAACATTTTTCAAAATTGTAGCTGCAGTCCGCTGATGCAATAGTGTCGGCGGTGTGATGCCAAAAACCATCTGCGGCGGTGGCGTGACGCGGCGGATTTTTTAAAAAAAATTTCCTATTTTTCATTTCCAATTTTTTTTTGAGGAAATTGAGACTAAATCGCAACCTGTTTTTTCGTTTATTTTTTATGGAAATAGGATCTAAGGCTAAGATGGTCAAATAACGCAGATATGCATCGGCGTTGCAACCAACGCTGCGTTACCGGTTATTTTCGACGCACACCTACGTCCTTTTAACGCTGAGTTGAAAAGACGCTACGTGGGCATCGGTCTTAAAATGCGCTTTGCGTTAAATAATTTAATTATTTGTATTTTTACACCGCTATTGTTATTCATTAGAAGATTTTCGTGTAAAAAACCACGTGGTGCGAGAGCAACACCCCCCTCCCCCCATGTGGCTTATCGTGGTCATTTTCCAAATCCCCCCCTCCCCCCATATATGACCACGTGGTTTGTGGACGGCCCCTAGTATACAGCGCGAGTTTTGTTTTCGTTTGCAGACTACGAGACTTAAGCTGGTTACGAAGTCCGTAATAAGCCCTATTTGCAGCTGCAATACGCCTTTTTACCTCGCGGGTAACATCATTATCGCACGTCACTAATGTTCCAAGATACACAAATTCTTCTACCACTTCAAACTTTTCACCATCCAGCACCATTTCGCTACCACCACCACTAATGAACCCACGTTGATTGCCAGCGACCATATACTTTGTTTTGCTGGAATTGTTCAATCCTCGCTGTTTCCCTCTTAAAAGGCACAAAAGCCTCTTCCACGGCACGGCGGTCAATCCCGATAATATCGATATCGTCCGCAAATCCCAGGAGCATATGCGATTTTGTGATAATGGTACCGCTTCTTTGCACGCCAGCTCTCCTAATCGCTCCCTCGAGCGCTATATTGAACAGTAGATTCGAGAGTGCATCACCCTGCTTTAATCCATCTAAGGTAACATATGACGTCGATATTTCATCCGCGACCCTTACACTTGATTTCGATCCGTCCAGCGTTATACGAATCAGCCGTATCAGTTTCGCCGGAAAACCATGTTCAAGCATAATTTGCCATAATTCATTCCGTTTCACTGAATCGTACGCCGCCTTGAAATCAATAAACAGATGATGTGTCTGCAAGTTGTACTCCCGGAATTTATCAAGGATTTGTCTCAGGGTAAACATTTGATCCGTCGTTGATCGGCCCTCACGAAAACTGCTTGGTATTCGCCGACGAAGGACTCTTCAAGCGGTCTCAATCTGTTGAACAGAATACGGGACATAATTTTGTACGCCGAATTAAGGAAGGTTATTTCTCGATAATTGGCGCACTCCAGTCTGTGTCCTTTCTTAAAGAGAGGGCAAATGAGGCCGTCCAACTAGCTAGCAAGCATTTCCTCGTCTTCCCATATTTTTGACATAATATGGTGCAGAACTTCATAAAACTGCTCACTGCCATGTTTGAGAAGTTCAGCCTTATTGTTTTTCAGCTCTTTAACAGCTTGTTTAACCTCATCTAGTGTAGACGACTCCACAGCTTGTCCATCGTCCCTAATATTTATTTTGCTCACCGATGCACCGTCACTTCCACTATTCAACAAAGTCTCGAAATGTTGCTTCCATCTGGCAGCCATTTCGGTTTTATCTGTCAGCAAATTCCCTTGTTGGTCGTTGCACATGACGGGAGATGGCGCTGTCTTTCTCCGCTCGTCATTGACAGACTCATAGAACCTCCGCATATCGTTCTGCTTCATTTTTTATGCGCCTCGCTAATCTTCATGTTCTTTCTTCTTCCTGCAGTGGGTTCGTTTTTCGGCTGCTCTTGCTTCCTTGTACCGATCTCTATTCGATTGGGTACCCGACACCAACATCCGGCTTCTGGCAACGTTCTTCTCGTCTGTCACTCTCTACACTCCACATCGAACCAACCCGTTCTGGGTCGCCTCTAGGCAGTGCCTACCACTTCTCGTGCTGTTGAGCTCACCGCTCCATGGATCGACTCCCATAGATTGTTGATGTTGTCGCTAACGTTGATTGCACTTATCCGTTCGTCGAGCTTCTGGTGGTACTCAGCCGATACTCCTTCCGCCGACAATAGCTGGATATTGTAACGCATCGTTCCCTGTTATCTTTCGTTCGATACAGTTGACAACCGTGATCGAATTTTACTGACAACGAGATGGTGATCAGAGTCAATGTTCGGACCTCTGAATGTCCGTACATCGATAACATCCGAGAAATGGCGCCCATCCACCAAAACATGGTCTATCTGGTTGCAAGTTTCACCATTTGGGTGTCTCCAGGTGTGCTTTCGGATGTTCTTTCGTGCAAAGTAGGTGCTACTGATGGCCATCCCTCTGGCAGCAGCGAAATTTACTAGCCGTAGGCCGTTGTCATTGGTAGCGGAGTGAAGGCTCTCCCTACCAATTATGGGACGGAAAAAGTCCTCTCTACCGACCTGAGCGCTAGCGTCTCCAATAACAATTTTCACGTCATGCTTTGGGCACTCTCCATAGGTTTTATCAAGACATTCATAAAACGTGTCCTTCACGTCGTCGGATTTATCGTTTATCGGTGCGTAAACGTTGATTAGGCTGTAATTGAAGAATTTGCCCCGTATTCTCAACACACAGATTCTTTCGATAATGGGTTTCCACCGCATAATTCGCTTCGTCTGCTTGCCCATCACTACGAAACCAACTCCATGCTCTGCTTTTCCGCCGCCACTGTTATAGATGTTATATTTGAATGCAGTGTTGGTCGTGGGGTCCACGGCTCGAAATTCACGTTCTCCGGATCTAGGCCATCGGACAACTTGAATAGCGGCCACGTTCACTCCAACCTTCTGTAGTTCACGAGCCAGAAGGCTCACTCGTCCAGGTTAATTTAGGGTCCTTAGAGACAAACAGTGCCCAGGCTGCACTACCAGCTAAGTACACAACCCTTAGCTGGCGGTCTTTTGTCATCGGACGACCCGTGGAAGCGTGAGATAGGAACTTGTGGGTACCAGAGCTCTGTTAGACGCTCCTTCCTTGATGTCAACCCACCATTTTGCAGCCCAGTGATGAACTCTAGAATTGGGAAAAATCAGTCTAATAAAGTCCTCCATGATTCTTCGACGAAAAGCATATTCCATTAGGGATCTTTTTGAAAATTCCCTTACGAGTTCCTTTGGTAGATTCTTAGAATTGTGTCCTAGAGTCTTGGAAGAAATTTCTGAAGGAAATTCTGAAAGAATACATGGTGAAATTACCGGTGGAATGCTTGAAATAATTCAATGTACGACAAAATAAAAAAAAAAGTTTGTATTCCCGATGCTCATGAGTTGCATTTGTTGTTCTCTGCCTTTAGAATCGACTGGTTACTGGCCTTTTTCGTTTGATTAGGAACATTCCGAGATTATTTGGTCACAAAGTAGGAAGAGGATCATCACTTCAACGTCGTTGAAGTCACTTGCATGTTTTAATATGCAATCATTAAAGATAATTTAAAATACTAAGTTATTACGATATCTGGTTTTTGGTTTCCCTATGATAGGTCTCTAGGGACTTATATGGACATTCTGGGTTGATTTTGATTGCATACCAGGCGTAGTTGTCCTTGTAGACCATGTAGAACATCTGCATTAAACTAATTTGGACTGCACATAATACGCAAGGACACACAGGTATCGCAGGGACATGCTGGGTTGATTTCTCTTTGATACCAGGTACAGTGGATTTTGTAGACCAATTGAGCTGAATTCCAGTACAATTTGGAGAACCTAGAACATCTGCATCGAACTAATTAGAACTGCACATAATACGCCAGGCCTCTGGGGATTTGGACGGATATGCTGAGTTGATTTCGATTGGATATCAGGCGTAGTTGCCCTTGTAGACCAATTGATTTGAACTTCAGAACAATTCGAAATTTTTCTTCTTCTTCTTATTGACAATACATCCCCACACTGGGACAGAGCCGCCTCGCAGCTTAGTGTTCATTAAGCACTTCCTCAGTTATTAACCGCGAGGTTTCCAAGCCAGGTTACCATTTTTTCATTTGTATATCATGAGGCTAGATGATACTTTTATACCCAGGGAAGTCGAGACAATTTCCAATCCGAAAATTGCCTAGACCGGCACCGCGAATCAAACCCAGACACCCTTAGCATGGTCTTGCTTTGTAGCCGCGTATCTTACCGCACGGCTAAGGATGTTTGGAACATCTATTTGAGCTGCATTCAAGGACTCGAGGGACTTGTATGGACATGCTGTGTTGAAATCGGTTTGATACCAGGAGTAGTGGACCTTGTAGACCAATTGAGCTGAATTCCAGAACAATTTGGAGGGCCTAGAACATCTACATCGAACTAATTTGAGCTGCACATAATACGCAAGGACTCGAGGCACTTTTATGGACATGCTGAGCGGATTCCGATTGGATACCAGGCGTAGTTGACATTGTGGGCCAATAGATCTGAACTCCAGGACAATTTAAAAAACTGCATCAAACTATTTTGAACTGCATATAATAGGTAAAGGCAAAAGGGGCTAGTATGGACATGCTGGGTTGATTTTGGTTTGAAACCAGGCGTAGTCGACTTTTTAGACCAATTGATTTAAATTCCAGAACAGTTTGGAGAACCTAGAACATCTGCATCAAACTAAGTTGAACCTCACATAATTCGCAAGAATTCAAAGGACTTGTATAGACATGCTGAGTTGATTCCGATTGGATACCAGGCGTAGTTGGTCTGGCTGACCAAATGATCTGAGCTCCATCACAATTTGGAGAAACCAAAAAATCTGCATCAAACTAATTTAGACTGCACCTAACAGGCAAGGGTTATATTCACTTGTATGAACATACTGGGTTTTTTCGGATTGAAGCTGATCTGCTAGCCAAATAATCTGAATTCCATATTAATTTGAAGAACTTACACACTGAAAATAAATCGCAGATTTCTGAGAAATTTAACCGAAATCTCAACAGCAGAACTGTTCGGTGAATAGTTTTACAGATTTTCGGTGATTTTGACAGTTGAGCAAAGGAAAAATCTCCGAACATTTCATGAAATAATTGCCGAACAAATCTGTTGTTAAGATTTCGGTGAATTGAAGCAAAATTCACTGAAATTTGTGAAATGATTTATGTGTGTAGAACATCTACATCGTTTTAATTTGAACTGCGTATAACACGTAAGAACTCTGGGAACTTGTTTGGACATGCTGCGTTGATTCCGACTGCATATCAGTCAGAGTTGACCTTGTAGACCAATTGATCCAAATTCCAGATCAGGTTGGAGAGCCTATAGGCTCTCTATAAAACATCTACATTATACTAATTTCAACTGCACATAACACGCAAGAGCTCAAGGAGCTTGTATGGGCATGCTGAGTTGATTCCGAATGGATACCAGGCGTAGTTGACCTGGTAGACCAATAGATCTGAACACCAAAACATTTTGAAGAACCTAGAACATCTGCATCAAACTAATTTGGACTGCACAAAAAATGCTACGGCTTTAGTGCCTTGCACGAACTATCTAGGTAGTATTTCATTGTAAAGTTTGTCTAAATCGGTAAATTTTACTTATATTGAATTTGGTAGATCGATATTTTCTACATTTTTAATGACAGGATTCCTGTCCAGCTGATCTAGCAAATAGAATAGCTAGGGTTCCTAGAAACATAACACACTAGCAAACTACAGGAAAATAGATGAGGGGGATAAGATAACCGTGGATTTTTTTTCAAATCGCTAAGAAGACGCCCTTCTATTTAAAATCATAATTCGACGTGTTAACCAAGAGCATGTAAGTCTCAACATGCAAGTTTCCCATAATATAAGTGCCATACAAATGCTTGCACACTTGTTCATTTATTTTATAAACGGATAAGATGAAATTTGTGTAGAAATTTTAGTCACAAGATGAGTAATTGCACAAATGTACCATGCTTCTCCATATGCTTTTATGCTTTATATGCTGCTGAATAGTTTTCATAGATCCTACCTATCGTTTCCCCTATGAGGCTCATTTTTTCTTTAAAAACAGTCATGGGGATATTAAGATGTCGTAATAACTTAGATTATCGTAATAACTTAGTATTTCAGCTTATCTGAACATGCAATCATTCAAATATGCAAGTGACTTCAACGCCGTTAAAGCGATGATCTTCTTCCTACTTTGTGACTAAATAATCTCATAATTTTCCCAATCAAACGAAAAACTCCAGTAACCAGTCGATCTTAAAGGTCGAGATTAACAAATGCATCGTATGATCATCGCGAATACAAATTTACTGTCCTATTTATTCGTACCGTTCAAGTTTGTAATCGTCTGGGGAGCAGGGACTTTGGTTGTGAGCTGGATGTCATATGTGTGAGGGTATTGAAAGTGATTTCTACTATCGCTGGTGAGAGGTATCGATCACAAACTTACACAAGAGTGATCGGATTCGGATTAATCTGTATTTTTGGCAACCCTGGGTGATACTTTCCATGATAAATTCCTCACAAAATGCTCAGAGAAACAGCTCCGGAAAATCTCTTGTCCTCAATAGGAAAATCAACAAGAATAAGGCATTTTCTCATAGTTTCTCTGTGGGGATGCTTGTTGGATCCTGTTTCGATCACACTTGAGGGGGTTAAACGCAATGGGGTGTAAGTGACAAAAACTTCGGTTTGATAAAAAAAAGTCGTTCCATTCAAATCGTATACAAATTCAACAATTACAAACTTACTGTGAATTTTTAGATTTTTTTCCAGAACCGTACAAACTATATCAAAATACTGTCGCAAAGCTCTGAAACCAAAGCATTTTTTGCTGTTATCATCTCAAATTTGACCGAAATATCACACCTCTCTGCTTGCTTAGTTTAGGTTTTTTATACGTTGTTTACTTGTTTTAGGTTGCGATACGCTTGTTTTGCATTGCTTTTGTGATTTTATCATCATCTTTTCATCATCTCTCATTGTCGATAAAAAGAGAATACTCTTTAATCCATAGTGTTATTTTTGTTCAACTTCCCTTTTTATTATAAGACATAGGATATGCTATTTTGGAATGCTTGAAGCGTACCGTTTAATTCATTTGTTCTTTGTTGCATGCATGTGATGTGTCTATTCGATGCTGTTCCTGTCGTTCCATATCCTCATCATAGTCAGAAGTTTTTATGTAGCTTTCAAATTGCATATAAATTATTCAGCTTGTCTGGAATTGTAGATTTGCTGGGCATTGCGCATTAGATCAGGAGGAAAATCCACAAATTGATGAAATCAAAATGGAAAAGTTTACGATTCAGAATCATAAAATTTATATGTAATTGAATTCAGTTAACTGGTGTGTTAAAAAAGATAGATCACCATTTAGAATGCAATTGTCAATATAATCATTTTGAAGGAAGCCTATATCGAGCTTTCTTTTTGTGCCAACTTGATATATAATATAAAAAGGGTTTTTCAAAACTACCATAGCTATCAAAAATGTTCAAAAACAAATGGAGTGAATAATTGAATGCTACAGTTTTTCGACCTAAAAGTAGACTTTCAGGAACTTCGTAATGCTGTACGTTCTGATATACTGCCCATAAATTCATAACAGTCCCATGTTTGCTTGATTTCCTATCTACATGGGACTGTTATGAGTTTATGAGCAGTATAGGACATGTTTCGTTTTCCTTTGTTTCGGAATTTCAAGGAAGATAACTGCATAACTGCATAGCATCTTAACTTCCATTCAAAATGCCACAAAAATGCATCCCTCAACGAAAACAAATCAACTAAACTTTTCGTCGCAAGGCACCTGCTAACCGGGTATAGGCCAGATTGCAAAACCGAAAGAAAATGCGCCAGCGAAAACTTTCCATCGTCCTCCGCTGAGTTCTACCCCAAGTACAGCCTTGGGAATACAGCCTGTCGGTTGATGCAACAATCGCAAAATAAAAACTATGCAAATGAAATTCCAACTTTGCATGCTCTTAAAATTTAATTACGAAGAAAATGTTCATCAAGGAAATTTAATTACTCAAAGTCTTCCGCAAATTTCCACCCACTCACATACAGACACACAACCAGCCGGGTTGGAGGTTAGCCGATCGAACAACAGCCGTGACGGACCGGCCCCCCCCGAAGCAGATGATGTCACGCGCATTATAATGGCCCCACAAGTCACTCGTCGAGTGCCGTGACCTCATGGGAATCGGCAGAGTGGGAGGGACAACCGGACTGCAATAGTTGGATGGTGCAACCGCTGCGCTGCTCCAGACATGAGCTATGTGCTTGGCTGTATTTACCTTTCTGGCACATTTGCACTACGCAAACAGTAGACTACTCACAGTGTGGGAGGGAAATACCCTACCGAGTGGGGGCGGGAACGGAGTGGTCACCCAAGGAAGACAAAACCAGCAGAACGGCCGGACTGTGGGAAGGTCTCTGCAAGCCAGATAATTATTATTCTGGTCATGAATTTGTGTTGAGTATGATTTTTTGTGTGTCAACCGGCTATGGAACCTTTTTCCAAGCTTTTCCCCCGCACAGTGCTGTGGATGTGTGTTCGCCACACACAATTTTGTCACAAAATTCCAAATGTTGTGGAACGGTTGATGTCAGCGGAGATTTCTTCACCAGCAAAGCCAATTTTCTTCTAGACTTGTAACATGGGAAACTCAATTGCCGGCCGATTTGGGCTGTTTGGTAATGTTTATCAGCCGTATACCGGCAGTATCAAAAGCTTGGACGTATGAAAAGAAAAAAAAAGATTATTTCACTCAAAGATCGAAAGATGCTTTCTTGAATGTTCATTCTTTGCACACTTAGTTTTTATTTCTGCAGCTCGGCAAAAATCCGCACAGCCGTGCGCCAGCAAAATAAAAAACTGATATTTCAGCAAAAATTTCGTTTGTTAGCTGATTTTCGGCAAAATATTTGCTGATTTTCAGCAATTTTGACAGAAATCTCGGCAAAAAACATGTTTGCTGGGGCACGGCTGTGCGAATCTCGGTAAAAGTTCAACATTTTGCTGAGATCCCGGTAAAAAAAAATAAGTGTGTGGGTTTCTTATTATTTCTCTTTTTTACAGACCTCTTTCTACACACAACAATCGTTGGTAATTAACGAATAAACGTGCGTTAACACTAAGCTTCAGTACTAAGTAGGAGATCAGGCCATGTTACAGTTCAGATGTAGAAGACTCTTTAATTAAATACAGAGAACGGATATTTCAGTCTATCAGACGACCCGAATCGTCGAAAGGTCTAAAAAAAGAAATGTCATTGTACGAGACGTGAAGAAAATGTGCCTATTTTGATTCAATTTGGACCCGGCTTATCGCAAACTAATGCAAACAAGGAACCAAATCAAGCCGAGAAAATTTGGCCTGAGGAAAAGCGGAATACATTTCCAGAGGAGAGAAATTCAATTCGAGATGCTTACGACAACCTCGATGCTGGAATTGATTACTCATGTTGCTTGCTGCTTACTGGTCGAGCTGTATCTGTATGTACACAGTGAACGGTCCATCTACAGACGTTATGTGAGGAAAAGTGGCCTGGCAAGGATTCGGTGTTCCTCGGTGGAGCCTTTCGAATATTTTATGACTATGAACGAGTTGGATTCCCGTTTCAAATAGATGAGGCTGTCTAATGTCGTTTTCAAGGCTCCGAATCAGACGCTACATTTAAAACGAGTAATCAGCTCCTCGCTCGATGTTGCTGGCCCACAGTAAAACTTGATGGCTCGGTTGAATTTGTGTACTTTGAGGAAATATTTACAACACGTTTCCACTGGAATCTAATTAACACACTGTGAATACCGGCGGATGGAATTTCAATCAAGTCGGGGTAAATAGCGGAGATAAATTCCTTAGCATTGCGGGAGAGTTGAACTTTTCAAGCATAAAAGGCGATACCTAATTTATATTTGAGTATATTCCGAATAAATAAAAAAATGAACAAATTTAAACGAAAAGTTTTTATGGAAGCAAATAACTCGGCTTATACCGGATGTGGTAAATTACAGCTGGCAGGAAATTAACCATGCTTCGTTAAAAGTCTCCATGTATCAGGTAAAAGAGATTCGATGATATTAGTATTTTTGCCTTTATCGTATACTAAGTATACGTAAAGGCTATTGTACCATCACTCCAAAACCAAACTTTTGATAGAAGGCTCGGAGACCCATAGTGTTATATACCAATCGACTCAGCTCGACGAATTGAGGTGATGTCTGTTTGTGTGTATGTATGTATGTATGTGTGTGTGTGTATGTGTACAAAATTTTGTAGACACACTTTTTGGATCTTAGCATTGGGCGAATTACTCGCAACAAGTTCCATTCGACTGAGAGTCCTGTCCCATTGTTTGCTATTGAAAATTGGCCAAATTGGACTATGGGATCAAAATTTATGGCCAAAATACTATTTTCTATGCGCAAAACACGCTAAAAAGCACTCACTCATATTTTTTAGTTTTTTTTGCACGAGAAAGGCACCAACACCGCTAGGTGGATTAATCAGGGTTTTTTCATAAGACTTTTCAATATGATACTAACAACGATATCGTAAGCTTATTACAGATAACAGGGGGAGATAAGCATCGATCAACGTACTTGTGATAACTTGAGGTTAAACTTTTCATTTTTGCCTTTTTCGTACACCAAGGTGTAACGAAAAGGCTATATATTCACTTCCTAGACGATTTTGTGATAGAAGGTCCGGAAACCCATAGTATTATATACCAATCGACTCAGCTCGTCGAATTAAGATGATGTCTGTCTGTGTGTATGTGTGTGCGTGTGTGTATGTATGTGCGCAAAATAAAACTCGCTCATTTTTTAGGCACTTATTTTGATCCGATTTGTTTGCAATAAATTGCATTTGACGGGGAATCCTGTCCCATTGTTTCCTATTGAAAATTGGCCAGATCGGACTATGGGGTTAAAAGTTATGGCCAAAATACGATTTATATACAAAAAAAAACACGCTAAGAAATACTCACTCATTTTTTTAAGTATCTGATGTACGAGAAAGGCACAAGGACTAATGGGATTTGATGGTTCGGCATGAAGATAAGATGACCAAAAGTTCATTGTACACGGAACAAAGAGAAAGAAACAAAACAAAAACTGAGAAAGAAAACAAAAGTATTGGATTGACTTCAGACGAGCAAAGAAAGACATAGATGGCCTCCATATTGACCAGATCTCGATCTCTCAAAACATCGGTTACTTCCCTGAAGGAATGTTTTCTTACAAAGGTACCCAAAAGGTACTTTCTGGATGCGTCGTCTTCCATGCAGTACCAAATTACGTACCGATGCCATCGCAACCGGCCTACACAGATTGCATTCGACAATATTTATTTTGTAAAGATTTGCGTTTAGTATTTAAAGTGAGATATTATTCTAATACATAACGTGAAGGAAAAATCGTCGGAGACAAGTCTACACCTCTTAACCAATATATCGAAATATGGAGGTTTTGATTTCTCTCTCTAATATGGGGGCACACTTGTGGTATTCGTACCAGTCCAATAGTTCTAGTACCGTCGCACAGAAGAGTAACTAGACCGAATTCGTGGGCAAAACCCAATTTTTTTTTTTAACATTTATACATAGTTATATTTTTTTTGGATACTCAAAAACATTCTGCATACTGTGGCTATTTCCTAAATGTCCCAGATTATTGTAAAAAAATACAATTGGGGCTCAAAAAAAAGGCATTGTTAGAAAAAGGTATTTGAGGGCAACCGCTCTTCGGTGGGCTTTGATCCCACGACCCCAGTTCGCATGACAGGTGCTTTCCCTACTAAGCTACGAAGGACCTCCGTCGTCCACCGCAGCTTAGCGGGTACTGATAAAACCAAATTCTCAGCACCAGGTACCAGCCGATCTCTCGCAATACATTTTCAGAACTAACTCTCTCATATGTATTTTTTGTACACATGCCAACCAAGTAGGATGAGTATTTCCGAGGGGAAATCCTTCGTAATTTCTGAGGGGAAATCCTTCGGAATTTCCGAGGGGAAATCCTTCGGAATTTCCGAGGGGAAATCCTTCGGACGTTCCGAGGGGAAATCCTTCGGAATTTCCGAGGAGAAATCCTTCGGAATTTCCGAGTGGAAATCCTTCGGAATTTCTGGGAAATCCTTCGGAATTTCCGGGGGAAATCCTTCGGAATTTACGAGGGGAAATCCTTCGGATTTTCGAGGAAATCCTTCGGAATTTCCGGGAAATCCTTCGGAATTTCCGAGAGGAAATCCTTTGGAATTTCCGAGAGGAAATCCTTTGGAATTTCCGAGAGGAAATCCTTCGTAATTTCTGATGGGAAATCCTTCGGAATTTCCGAGAGGAAATCCTTCGGAATTTCCGAGGGGAAATCCTTCGGAATTTCCGAGGGGAAATCCTTCGGAATTTCCGAGGGGAAATCCTTCGGAATTTCCGAGAAGAAATCCTTCTAAATTTCTAAGAGAAAATCCTTCGGAATTTCCGAGGGAAGATCCTTCGGAATTTCCGAGGGAAAATCCTTCGGAATTTCCGAGGGAAAATCCTTCGGAATTTCCAAGGGAAAATCCTTCGGAATTTCCGAGGGGAAATCCTTCAAAATTTCCGAGGGAAAATCCTTCGGAATTTCCGAGGGAAAATCCTTCGGAATTTCCTTGGGAAATCCTTCGGAATTTCCTTGGGAAATCCTTCGGAATTTCCGAGGAAAAATCCTTCGGAATTTCCGAGGGAAAATCCTTCGGAATTTCCGAGGGGAAATCCTTCGGAATTTCCGAGGGGAAATCCTTCGGAATTTCCGAGAAGAAATCCTTCGGAATTTCCGAGGGGGGATCCTTCGGATTTTCCGAGTGGAAATCCTTCGGATTTTCCGAGGGGAAATCCTTCGGAATTTCCGAGGGGAAATCCTTCGGAATTTCCGAGGGGAAATCCTTCGGAATTTCCGAGGGGAAATCCTTCGGAATTTCCGAGAAGAAATCCTTCGGAATTTCCGAGGGGAAATCCTTCGGAATTTCCGAGGGGAAATCCTTCGGAATTTCCGAGGGGAAATCCTTCGGAATTT
This sequence comes from Armigeres subalbatus, assembly GCF_024139115.2. NCBI lineage: Eukaryota > Metazoa > Arthropoda > Insecta > Diptera > Culicidae > Armigeres > Armigeres subalbatus. Next base: position 121,090,044 of record NC_085140.1, read on the forward strand.
CCGAGGGGAAATCCTTCGGAATTTCCGAGGGGAAATCCTTCGGAATTTCCGAGGGGAAATCCTTCGGAATTTCCGAGGGGAAATCCTTCGGAATTTCCCAGGGGAAATCCTTCGGGATTTCCTGGGGAAATCCTTCGGAATTTTCTCGGGAAATCCTTCGGAATTTCCTCGGGAAATCCTTCGGAATTTCCTCGAAATGCTTCGAATTTCTTCGAAATCCTTCGAATTTCTTCGAAATCCTTCGAATTTCCTCGAAATCCTTCGAGTTTCCTCGAAATCCTTCGAGTTTCCTCGAAATCCTTCGGAGTTTCCTCGAAATCCTTCGGAGTTTCCTCGAAATCCTTCGGAATTTCCTCAAATCCTTCGGAATTTCCTGGGGAAATCCTTCGGAATTTCCTGGGGAAATCCTTCGGAATTTCCTGGGGAAATCCTTCGGAATTTCCTGGGGAAATCCTTCGGAATTTCCTGGGGAAATCCTTCGGAATTTCCTGGGGAAATCCTTCGGAATTTCCTGGGGAAATCCTTCGGAATTTCCTCGGGAAATCCTTCGGAATTTCCTCGGGAAATCCTTCGGAATTTCCTCGGGAAATCCTTCGGAATTTCCTCGGGAAATCCTTCGGAATTTCCTCGGGAAATCCTTCGGAATTTCCTCGGGAAATCCTTCGGAATTTCCTCGGGAAATCCTTCGGAATTTCCTCGGGAAATCCTTCGGAATTTCTTCGGGAAATCCTTCGGAATTTCCTCGGGAAATCCTTCGGAATTTCCTCGGGAAATCCTTCGGAATTTCCTCGGGAAATCCTTCGGAATTTCCTCGGAAAATCCTTCGGAATTTCCGAGAGGAAATCTTTTGGAATTTCCGAGAGGAAATCTTTTGGAATTTCCGAGAGGAAATCCTTTGGAATTTCCGAGAGGAAATCCTTTGGAATTTCCGAAAGGAAATCCTTCGTAATTTCTGATGGGAAATCCTTCGGAATTTCCGAGAGAAAATCCTTCGGAATTTCCGAGGGGAAATCCTTCGGAATTTCCGAGGGGAAATCCTTCGGAATGTCCTCGGGAAATCCTTCGGAATTTCCGAGGGGAAATCCTTCGGAATGTCCTCGGGAAATCCTTCGAAATTTCCTCGGGAAATCCTTCGGAATTTCCTCGGGAAATCCTTCGTTATTTCCTAGGGGAAATCCTTCGGAATTTCCGAGGGGAAATCCTTCGGAATTTCCGAGGGGAAATCCTTCGGGATTTCCTGGGGAAATCCTTCGGAATTTTCGAGGGGAAATCCTTCGGAATTTCCGAGGGGAAATCCTTCGGAATTTCCGAGGGGAAATCCTTCGGATTTTCCGAGGGGAAATCCTTCGGATTTTCCGAGGGGAAATCCTTCGGATTTTCCGAGGGGAAATCCTTCGGATTTTCCGAGGGGAAATCCTTCGGATTTTCCGAGGGGAAATCCTTCGGATTTTCCGAGGGGAAATCCTTCGGAATTTCCGAGGGGAAATCCTTCGGAATTTCCGAGGGGAAATCCTTCGGAATTTCCGAGGGGAAATCCTTCGGAATTTCCGAGGGAAATCCTTCGGAATTTCCGAGGGAAATCCTTCGGAATTTCCGAGGGAAATCCTTCGGAATTTCCGAGGGAAATCCTTCGGAATTTCCGAGGGAAATCCTTCGGAATTTCCGAGGGAAATCCTTCGGAATTTCCGAGGGAAATCCTTCGGAATTTCCGAGGGAAATCCTTCGGAATTTCCGAGGGAAATCCTTCTGAATTTCCGAGGGGAAATCCTTCGGAATTACCGAGGGGAAATCCTTCGGAATTTCCGAGGAAAAATCTTTCGGAATTTCCACGGGAAACCCTTCCGTATTTGCACGGGAAATTCTTCGGAATTTGCACGGGAAATTCTTCGGAATTTCCACGGCAAATTCTTTATTTATTGTGTTTTTTAAATAGTATTAAGTTCAACACATAATAGGGGAAATTCACCCAAACGAACAGAGAAAGTTCATCCAAAGTTCCAGGGGAAATTCATCCAAAATGAATGGGAAAAATCATCCAATCTTCAAGGGAAATTCATCCGAATTTCCGAAGGAAATTCATCCGAATTTCAAAGGAAATTCATCCGAATTTCCAAAGGAAATTCATCCGAATCTCCAAAGGAAATTCATCCGAATCTCCAAAGGAAATTCATCCGAATTTCCAAGGGAAATTTATCCGAATTTCCAAAGGAAATTTATCCGAATTTCCAAGGGATATTCATCCGAATTTCCAAGGGAAATTCATCAAAATTTCCAAGAGAAATTCATCCGAATTTCAAGGAAATTCATCCAATTTCAGGGAAATTCATCCAATTTCAAGGAAATTAATCCGAATTTCCAAGGAAATTCATCCGAATTCAAGGAAATTCATCCGAATTCAAGGGAAATTCATCCGAATTCAAGGAAATTCATCCGAATTCAAGGAAATTCATCCGAATTTCAAGGAAATTCATCCAAATTTCCAAGGGAAATTCATCCGAATTTCCAAGGGAAATTCATTCAAATTTCCAAGGGAAATTCATCCAAATTTCCAAGGGAAATTCATCCGAATTTCCAAGGGAAATTCATCCGAATTTCCAAGGGAAATTTATCCGAATTTCCAAGGGAAATTCATCCGAATTTCCAAGGGGAATTCGTCCGAATTTCCAAGGGAAATTCATCCTAATTTTCGAAGTAAATTCATCCAAATTTCCAAAGGTAATTCTTCCGAATTTCCAAGGGGAATTCGTCCGAATTTCCAAGGGAAATTCATCCTAATTTTCGAAGTAAATTCATCCAAATTTCCAAAGGTAATTCTTCCGAATTTCCAAGGGAAATTCATCCTAATTTTCAAGGGAAATTCATCCAAATTTCCAAGGGAAGTTCATCCGAATTTCCAAGGGAAATTCATCCGAATTTCCAAGGGAAATTTATCCGAATTTCCAAGGGATATTCATCCGAATTTCCAAGGGAAATTCATCCAAATTTCCAAGAGAAATTCATACGAATTTCATCCGAAATTCTTCGGAATTTCCTCGGGAAATCCTTCGGAATTTCCTGGGGAAATCCTTCGGAATTTCCTGGGGAAATCCTTCGGAATTTCCCTGGGGAAATCCATCGGAATTTCCTCGGGAAATCCTTCGGAATTTCCTCGGGAAATCCTTCGGAATTTCCTCGGGAAATCCTTCGGAATTTCCTCGGGAAATCCTTCGGAATTTCCTCGGGAAATCCTTCGGAATTTCCTGGGGAAATCCTTCGGAATTTCCTGGGGAAATCCTTCGGAATTTCCTGGGGAAATTTTTCGGAATTTTCTCGGGAAATCCTTCGGAATTTCCTCGGGAAATCCTTCGGAATTTCCTCGGGAAATCCTTCGAAATTTCCTGGGGAAATCCTTCGGAATTTCCTGGGGAAATCCTTCGGAATTTCCTGGGGAAATCCTTCGGAATTTCCTGGGGAAATCCTTCGGAATTTCCTGGGGAAATCCTTCGGAATTTCCTGGGGAAATCCTTCGAAATTTCCTGGGGAAATCCTTCCCTTTTGTACTATTGTATTAGATGTTAGCGAATTTCAACTGATACGCATCAATGAAGTCTGCTACGTTAGCTGTTAATTAAAACTAATTGCATATTATTCGGCAACTCGGCCGTACGAACATCATTTTTTGTTAAATATCTTGGCTGTGCATATGGATCGAAATGGATAAATTGATATGAAATTTGCGAAAAAGAATCCACGTGTCTTGGAGGGAATCGAACCCTCAACCTCCTACTCTCTAGATAGGTTTGATAACCCCTACACAACAAGACCTCTTAAAGGTCACTTTTGCGGAAAAGCCATCAGAATCCGAGTACCAACCTCCACCGCGGTTAGCTCCTTTTTTGCAAATTAAACATATTTTGGATGCTTGATTTGTCCAATCTTCACATGTGCTTTACTGTTGTATATCCACAGACAAGCGAGCGCTTCTTGTTTTGTTAATAAGGGAACGTAAACAAAAATCGTTCCTTAATCCACATATTGAGAAAGCCAAAATTTAAATAAGTAATTAAATAAGTTAATTAAAATTATTTGATCAGTGCCAATAAATTGAATAATGCAAAGACAAAAATGTTCATTAACTCTCCGCTTTCGCTCAATGGCTCGATGTTCTAAGAACAATCTTGCTTCCCTTTTGCTTAATAAAAGCTTTGATGAATTCAAGCTGTGAGGTTTCGTAAACAATTATGCCATGTGGATTTGTTCGAACTGAAAATATTAATTATATGTATGTTCAAAGGATCAGAACGCAAATTACTAGTTCAAACACACTAACAAATTAACACAATTGAATGATTCAGTGTTATCAATAAATGCTGGTTTCCGGGATTCCTCAACCCAATTTCGAATCAACTCAAATCAATTACGTTTCACCCATTAAGCAATCATTCATCAAGCTTCACGCTCTATCCCATCATCCAGGGGGAGATAAACATTCCGGTCCATCCTCGATCGGGCGGGAAATCCATTCGGCGGGAAGATGACGGCCAACCCACTGGAAATATGTACACCTCATGATTTATTATGCATCATTTAGTCCAGCAAACATTCGGTTGCTAATAAACACTCTGTTAATTAGCAGTCGCCTTCACTACCACCGTACCTATACGCCATATACCAACTCGCACCATGCACTTTTGCATATTGTGGCTGTGTATGGATTTTCTCACGGAATGTTGCTTGTTGGGTAATGAGGATATACGGTTCCGAATCTTCTCCAGCGGTGGTGTCACGGGATCGAAATGGACCTAGCGACATCCATACCACATTCAACACCGCATACACTACTCCTAGTCGGAAGGCTTAATTGAGGAAGCTCGAATGCTTTGACTCGGGACAGTTTTGCCAAGAGTTAATTATAATGTCCTTTGTCGTGTCCTGTTTCGGGATTAGGATGCTGAAATGGTTTTTACCGTTCGCTTCAGCGGAACGACATGGATCAGGATCCAATGAAGTTGTGTGACATTGGATATGTTCGGTCAATATCATCAGTTTGAATTCATAAGAAGTAACCGTGTGGGACCGAAAACCGTCTTCATAAATGATTATATTGAAATTTTATAAACTTTAATTGTAACATTTGATAATTATTTAATTTATAACTTTAATATAAATCTATAAATTTGTTCTTCAACAATCGAAATAAATTTAAACAGGATAACAACTTAGAACGTAGGTTTATTGAAATGTACAGATGGCCTCCAAAGTGTTCATTAAATATCATATTTTTCGCCGGTTGTTTCAATCAATCGCGTAGTTACAAATGCGTCTACGCAAATCCATACAAATCAGTTGAACTTGTCCGAGTCCCTATGGTTTCTGCCATATCTCCGTTCATTCCGTACGTGTTAGCTATACGCCCATAAACATCAATTATTTTGTTGGGAATATTTATTTTTATTCGTCAAACAAGCGCTGCTGATTGATCCCAAAGACCTTCCCAATCAGCCAAACCCATGAAGTATGTCATTCGGCTGGCAACGGCAGCAATTTCCAGACATCGAATTTCGCTGCACATTTCATGCTTGATCAATAAAACTGTTTGGTTGGCGTACCAATTAATACTCCATTTATTTTCCATGCGACTCAACTTCACCAATTTGGATGTTTGCTGTCTGGCGCACTCCATCGCACTGTGGGGTATAGTTACAATACTGTTGGCCAGTGTTCCTTAGACACACTTCGAAATTTATGTGAAAAAATACGCAACAGGTTGATTGAATGTGCAGAAATTCACAACTTCGAAATTTACAGCATTTTCCTTTCTCACGTTTATTTATTTTTGGCTAAGCTAAGATAGTCAAAACAAGACCTAAATAAAGTAAAAAAAATGAGAGATCAATACTATTTCATTAAAGTTTGCATAAACTGTGTACGAACATATCCAGCAATGAATAAGGAAATGAAAAATCAAGTTGAGGTGATTTAGGCAAAACAAAGGTTCAATTCGTTTGAACGAATATTTGCATGTACGTCGTCAGCAGACGTCGAAATGTCTCAATTTCGTCGTATCATATATTATAAATTATTATGCTCAATTTATTTATCATTTTTATTTCCCTTCTGCCTTTCCAGGAAAACTAAAATCGGCATCGGAGTGCGAATTCATAAACGTCATCGTTAAAGCTGAAAGTGCCATTTTATCGTCATCATTTTGTGCGTTCCAATGAAACAATAGTGCTACGGCGGGTGTCTGGAGAGAAAAAAAAAGGAATAATCTGAACTAAGGCTGTTTGCAGAAGCTTTAACTCATAACGATAGAAGCCATTTATAGAGCCGAGCGAAAATCATGCAGCAATTAGGCGGCCGACGACACGCGGCCCCGAACCGTGGCTGGTTGGTCAAGCTGCTTATCGTGCTGGCGACCCTCGTGGCTACCGGCAATGCGATGGGCTGCCCGCAAAAGTGCTCTTGCCAGCAGCGTACGGTGCGATGTGTCAAGCAGCAGCTCGATAAGATTCCGGAAATGCCCCTCGATACCAACATTGTGTAAGTACATGTGTATGATTTGCTTTTCTGTCACAAGATTTGAGAGGCGGGTGTGAGAGATAAAAAGAAATGGCACAAAACGGTTTGGTTCTTTCTTGGCATAGACTCATATGGGGCATAACTCGAGCAGAATGGATCTTCATTAACCTTCTGTCTGTACTCAAAAAACTTACATTGTCTGTGCTCTGGGGTTAAATTGACCCCAAATTGAAATTCATTATGTTAGACTTCTCAAGATATTCCGATATATAGAATTCTCTTCAGTGTAAATATTCTTATCGCACAAATTTAAAATTTGTTAAAATGGCGTCTTTATCAAAGGTCGTCTAGTGGGAATGGACTGTCTTGTGACCGAAGTAATAATTGGGAATTTCACAAATAGGCGGCAAATTTGCTGATCTTTGGTTACGCATGTAGACCCGAAGGCCTCAATTCCAGGGTTTTCTTGGATGACCTAAAACATATTCTGTGAACACATTCTATTATTTCCAACATCGCTGGAGAAGGTTGAATACAAAGAAAACTTTTGATGAACTCTACCACAATCTCACATGGCACAATATACTCAAATATAACAGCTCACTAGCGCCGCATCTTGAAAGAAGTGCTCATTATATTGACCACCGCTTTGTAGTACTGGACATCCTGAACAATGTTGCCGAATACAACTTGGGTGTAGGTATGAGGGATCTCAAGCTAAAGCAATATTTCAAATATGCAAGAATATTGCAAGTACACTAGCGCCGCCTATTTGTAAATTTCCTAATCATTTATTCCGTCACATGACATGTCTGGTGGGAACCAGACGATCTTTGTTAAAGACGTCATCTTTAAAAATTTCAAGTTTGTGCCATAAGAATATTTACAATGAGAAAAATTCCATATATCGGAATTACCTTACTTACTTGATACTTGATGGGCTACAGCTCTTCCATGAACCTACGCCGAATGGAGTATCCTTCTCCACTGGACTCGATCCTGGGCCAATTGCTTCCAGTCGCCCTGAACATTGAGCGCCCTCAGGTCCTCTTCAACTGCAAAAGCCATCGTGTACGCGGCCTTCCACGAAGCCTGCGGCCTCTTCCGGGTTCTCTACTAAATATTATCTTCGCTTGACGTTCTTCCGGCATACGAACAACGTGACCAGCCCACCGTAGTCTGCCGTGTTGTATAAGCTTAATAATATCCAGCCCTTTATACACCTGGTACAATTCGTGATTCATGCGACGCCGCCAGATACCGTTCTCCTGTTTACCGCCGAGTATTGTCCGCAGCACCTTACGCTCAAACACTCCGAGAGCTCTCCGATCAGCTTCCTTTAACGTCCATGTCTCATGGCCGTATAAAGCCACCGGAAGAATCAGAGTAGTATACAGCGCGAGTTTTGTTTTCGTTTGCAGACTACGGGACTTAAGCTGGTTACGAAGTCCGTAATAAGCCCTATTTGTAGCTGCAATACGCCTTTTCACCTCGCGGGTAACATCATTATCGCACGTCACTAATGTTCCAAGATACACAAATTCTTCTACCACTTCAAATTTTTCACCATCCAGCACTATTTCGCTACCACCACCACTAATGAACCCACGTTGATTGCCAGCGACCATGTACTGTTTTGCTGGTATTGATCGTGAGTCCAATCCTCGCTGTCTCCCTCTTAAAAGGCGCAAAAGCCTCTTCCACAGCACGGCGATCAATTCCGATAATATCGATATCGTCCGCAAATCCCAGGAGCATATGCGATTTTGTGATAATGGTACCGCTTCTTATCACACCAGCTCTTCTAATCGCTCCCTCGAGCGCTATATTGAACAGTAGGTTCGAGAGTGCATCACCCTGCTTTAATCCATCTAAGGTAACAAATGACGTCGATATTTCATCCGCAACCCTTACACTTGATTTCGATCCGTCCAACGTTATACGAATCAGCCGTATCAGTTTCGCCGGAAAACCATGTTCAAGCATAATTTGCCATAATTCATTCCGTTTCACTGAATCATACGCCGCCTTGAAATCAATAAACAGATGATGTGTCTGCAAGTTGTACTCCCGGAATTTATCAAGGATTTGTCTCAGGGTAAACATTTGATCCGTCGTTGATCGGCTCTCACGAAAACCTGCTTGGTATTCGCCGACGAAGGACTCTTCAAGCGGTCTCAATCTGTTGAACAGAATACGGGACATAATTTTGTACGCCGAATTAAGGAGGGTTATTCCTCGGTAATTGGCGCACTCCAGTCTGTGCCCTTTCTTAAAGAGAGGGCAAATGAGGCCGTCCAACCAGCTAGCAGGCATTTCCTCGTCTTCCCATATTTTCGACATATTATGGTGCAGAACTTCATAAAGCTGCTCACTGCCATGTTTGAGAAGTTCAGCCGGGAGCTGGTCCTTCCCCGCAGCCTTATTGTTTTTCAGCTCTTTGACAGCTTTTTTAACCTCATCTAGTGTAGGTGACTCCACAGCTTGTCCATCGTCGCTAATATTTATTCTGTTCACCGATGCACCGTCACTTCCTCCATTCAACAAAGTCTCGAAGTGTTGCTTCCACCTGGCAGCCACTTCAGTTTTATCTGTCAGCAAATTCCCTTGTTGGTCGTTGCACATGACGGGAGATGGCGCTGTCTTTCTCCGCACGCCATTGACAGACTCATAAAACCTCCGCATATCGTTCTGCTCCATTTTTCCTGGGCCTCGTTAATCACTTGTTCTTCGTACTCTTTTTTCTTCCTGCGGTGGGTTCGTTTTTCGGATGCTCTTGCTTCCTTGTACCGATCTCTATTCGATCGGGTACCTGACAACAACATCCGGCTTCTGGCAACGTTCTTCTCGTCTGTCACTCTCTGACACTCCCCATCGAACCAACCCGTCCTGGGTCGCCTCTGTGCAGTGCCTACCACTTCTCGTGCTGTTGTACTCACCGCTCCATGGATCGACTCTCACAGATCGTTGATGTTGTCGCTAACGTTGATTGCACTTATCCGTTCGTCGAGCTTCTGGCGGTACTCAGCCGATACTCCTTCCGCCGACAATCGCTGGATGTTGTAACACATCGTTCGCTGTGATCTTTCGTTCGATACAGTTGACAACCGTGATCGAATTTTACTGACAACGAGATAGTGATCAGAGTCAATGTTTGGACCTCTGAATGTCCGCACATCGATAACATCCGAGAAATGGCGCCCATCCACCAGAACATGGTCTATCTGGTTGCAAGTTTCACCATTTGGGTGTCTCCAGGTGTGCTTTCGGATGTTCTTTCGTGCAAAGTAGGTGCTACTGATGGCCATCCCTCTGGCAGCAGCAAAATTTACTAGCCGTAGGCCGTTGTCATTGGTGGCGGAGTGAAGGCTCTCCCTACCGAATATGGGACGGAAAAAGTCCTCTCTACCGACCTGAGCGTTAGCGTCTCCGATAACAATTTTCACGTCATGCTTTGGGCACTCTCCATAGGCTTTATCAAGACATTCATAAAACGTGTCCTTCACGTCGTCGGATTTATCGTTTGTCGGTGCGTAAACGTTGATTAGGTTGTAATTGAAGAATTTGCCCCGTATCCTCAACACACAGATTCGTTCGCTAATGGGTTTCCACCGCATCACTCGCTTCATATGCTTGCCCATCACTACGAAACCAACTCCATGCTTTTTCACTGCCGCTGTGATAGATGCTATACTTGAATGCAGTATTGGTCGTGGGGTCCACGGCTCGGAATTCACGTTCTCCGGATCTAGGCCATCGGACTTCTTGAATAGCAGCCACGTTCACTCCAACCTTCTGCAGTTCACGAGCCAGAAGGCTCACTCGTCCAGGTTCATTTAGGGTCCTGACATTCCAGGTACCGAGTTTCCAATCATAGTCCTTATTTCGTTGCCGGGTCGGTTGCCAAAAATAACGTTCTCTTTTTCTTCTATCTCCATTTTTCGTGGTATTTGAGAGGCTTCAGTAAGCTACCTTACCGGGGTCGCGTTACCTACATCGCGATGATGGGACTCCCACCTTAGGTATAGCTGACGCGATACATCATTTCGTTAATCAGTCGCTGGGTACCAGGCAGACGCTGTTTGAGCCGCACCTCCTGGTGAACAGACGCTCGAGGCGTACCTTCTCACTCTAGCTGATGTCAGAAGGACAACAGTGCCCAGGCTGCACTACCAGCTAAGTACACAACCCTTAGCTGGCGGTCTTTTGTCATCGGACGACCCGTGGAAGCGTGAGATAGGGACTTGTGGGACCAGAGCTCTGTTGGGCGCTCCTTCCTTGATGTCAACCCACCATTTTGCAGCCCGGAATTACCTGAGTAGTCTAAAATAATGAATTCAAATATAGCGCCACCTAGCGACCAAGCTCTAAACTAATCAATGCCTCATGTCAAAGCACACGCCCTCCTGCATAACCTTTTTGAAAAGGCGCAGTTCAAAATGGGTAGGATTTTCAGATATAAGTAAAATAAGCATGAAAAATCACTGTTTTTGTACCCTTTTTTACGAAAACCCCTCCCCGCGATGTACCCGCCCGCCTATAGCCAATCTTTGGTAACTACCTGAAAGATGATCCTTCGAAACAGCCCCAAAAATTCAAAATTGGCCAAACATAAAAAAAGTTATAGCAATTTCAATTTGGGGTCAATTTGACCCGAGAGCACAGACAACGTAAGTTTTTTGAAAAAAGTACACTGTAGCGCACATTTTCAATATTTTTCAATTTGTACCAAGGAGACAGAACTCGGCGAGTTTCACCAAACTACCAAAAATTAGAAGAGTCGGTTGAAAACTAAAAAATGGCAGCCACTCAAAGTGGCCTTTGGTCATATTAACCCCAGAGCACAGACAAAAGGTTAAAAATATTCTCATTAATTGATTTTTTTCAAGTCTGTTTATTTGGTGGGCTCAGTCGTATATAACACTTTACGGAGCCATGTTTCTTTGTGATTCGGGATTAGGCAATACAGCAACTCACCCAGGCATTTGGCGTCAGGGACGCGGTGGTGTGTCGTCCTGCTCGAGGTGTGGTTCGACTGGGAGCATCTTCCGGATGGCCAAGTTACGGAGCTCTACGGAGCAGAAATACAGAGACAATACAAAAAAAAAACAAAACTTTGATGAAAGAAAAAAAACAAGGGTATTAGATTTTAATGTCTGAAGAACAAAGGAAAATATAGATAGCCTGCATATAAACAACATCACGATCCCCTTAAACACCTCTTATATTCTGGAAGTGATGTTTACCTCGGGCCACTAGGTAATTGCTCCCTGGAGACGTCGTTCTCCGAGCAGAACCAAACTACGTGATCGATGTCATCGTAACCGGCTCCACATCTACATAAGTTGCTATCGACAAGGTTCAGAAAATTAAGAAATATTGAAAATGGCCACTGTCCAAGTTCGGTGTGTGTCCAATTCCTTTGTCTGATTTGAATAGTGCTTTGGCGGACTAATGGGAAAAACTCGTTGCTCGAGAATCTATTATAAAGGTTATCATAAACCTCACTTTATTAATTGATTAACGGAAAACTACTGTTTCTCTCCAATATCCTATACAGTGGCACTGGGAGTTATTACTCCTTCCCCTCGGATATGTTACCTTGCCGCGGTGGGTCGGCTTACGCCATTAGCACTGAGATGGCAACCAAAGACATATCCTGTCGTGGTGGTATCACATGTTGACTATTTTGTTTGGTGCCGCGTTATATATCTGGCATTGACGCACTAATTTACGGCATTTGCATGTGATCCAACGGACATCGTGTCTTGGAGCCTTGAATGGTAGTGCAGTCAGGCAGAGGCCTTTTCATCAGTGATAATGATGTGAGTTCTCTTCTTTTCAGCAATACTTTTCTGATGCGTTCCCTGTGACGCTGAGTCGTAGCCACGCTTACATTTAGCTAGCTAGGCATTTATTGAAAAACAAAGTATTCAAGATATTCGTAGGGAATCGACTGCTGGATTCACTGAGTAGAAGTTTTTTCAAAACTAGGAACGTGGTGCCAGTTTTAATTTGTTATGCCTCACTTCGAAGAGCAATAATAAAAAATACCACACATTATAATGATGGTATATGAACAATCTTATAACGGCTTCATTCTCGATATTTTTTACAGATAGGCAATAGGCGTGATGAAGCTTTAGCTTGCCACCGAAAAGTGAATCCTATACCTGACCTTGATTAGAACTTAATAGAAAATCATCGTAATTAATCAACGATAAAGCTACTTGTTAGAACAGTTTAAAGCTATAGGCAACCTTGACAAAAAAAATATAATGGAACAAACTAAGTTCTTTAGCAATTTCCACTTTTACATGATACAACTTACATTGAGTTTGTAGTGTCGACACAGCTTAAAAACATTGACGAAACAATGACTTAGGTAAACAAAGTGATTTGACGAACGCATAACCTACACTCAGAGCAAACAAAGTCAATTAATTTTCATTCTGCATAAATAAAAGTTAAAAATAGAACACTAAAACGCAATATTTTTTTTTATATTTTCAATGTGGTCACAAAAAGCTAACACATTAAATAACTTATAATTGTACTATATGACTAAGTGGCCTTTCAAACCACATCAGATGCTTCTAAGGCAAAAAAGAAGACATTGCATTTTAAACATTGCTTTTAATAACTAGAAAAACGTTGTACTAGAAATCTTGAAATTATCATTTTAGCCTTTGATCATTGACTAGTTTGCATTCAATTACATTTTGCATTAGTGTCGAGTCGATTCCAAATCCGAACCTTACTTCACCCCATCCTTATCCTACCCCATGGCGTTCAAGTGGTCTGCACGGACTCTTCTGCCATTACCCTCTCTATTATCGGCTTTGGATTGACTTGCGCTCTCATTGCCCCACCAAACGCTGCAAAATGAAATGAAAATGAAATATCCTATACAGTGGCACTGGGAGTTATTACTGACTTCGTAACCAGCTTAAGTCCCGTAGTCTGGACCGAGTCGTAGGACCGATCAAAGTTAATAAGGCACACTGGGGGAAGTGGAAAAAGGGGGTAAGTGCAAAAATCGACTCGAAAAATTGGAATTGTACATACTGTCAAAAAAATGCACTCCAGCAGGCTTGTAAAATGTCATCTGCATGTCATTTGACTAATTTGTTCATAACTTTCTACAGAAGTAAAATTTACATCATAATTTTAGATGTACTCATAACGCTTGAGTAGGGCTTTATTTTTTTTCAAGGGTACATTGCTCTAAATATAACATTCAAAGCTGGAGAGTGAAAACTCTCCAAAATGTCACGTGTCATTTGACATAATGTCATTTGAATGACATTTTGCCTCCCAAGCCCCAGATTACATATTTACAGCAATGTCTTGTTAGACAAAGTTGTAGGCACATTTAAGCGCTATAAGTTCGTCATACATCAAGAATCAATAGCTAACTTCTGTAAAAAGTTCTGGGAAATTTATACAAACGAATGCAAATGACATTTTACAACAGGAGTGTATTTTCAGCGCGCGCGCCCCTGTGGCTCTGGAGTGCAGTTTTTTGACAGTTTTCCATGATATTTATAAAATCCAAATATCCTTCTATTAGTTGAGACTATAAAATAGTTTAGATAGAGTAAAATCAAAGAGCAGATTTTTTTTGCCTTGAGTGTATGACAACACTGATTGTAGGTTTCACGAAAAGTTGATTTTTGCATTCATAAAATCAATTCTCATTTGCACCAATTGTCCCTTTTTCAAGTGAATTTATATCACAGGTGACCATTATAATATAATACCAATTATAATATAAACCAATCTCATTCAATTGGTAGTGGTTTGTACCAAGAACGCAAATAATTCAAAGATTCTACACTTACACCAGGTATCAAACACTGCGAGGGAAATGGATAATGTTCTGATCACGCATTTTTTCCCTTCAGGGTTCATTTCGATAGCTGTGAATCTTAATATGTTCCTTCTTTGTTATCGTTGTGATTTCAGTTGTGATTGGACTTATATACATAAGAAAACGCCAGATTTTTCCACCTATCGGTATAGATGCCTTACACATGTTTTACATATGAAAAAACTCAAAGGTGCAGCCCAATCGGGTTGTACGCAAAGGTGACGTAGGACTACGTAGCGATACGAAATGAAGCGTATTTTTCATCATAATTTGTGTAAATTTATTAATATTGTGCAAACTGCTCGGAGGTCAACCGAATCAAGAAACTGAAAGTAGTCAGTTGGATGAACCAGCCATGGAAAAGGAACGACTCATCGGCTGCATCGTTACTGAAGCCACTCGCCTATCATCAGAATCCTAGAAGTCATTATGCTAAAAAATGTCCGGAATAAAGGAAAAATAAGCAGAATCGGAGGTGGCGCGAAACCAAACACAAATATATTAATTTTCAACGCTCGACTTCCGCACGCGATGGAAGCGTACATGCATCGTTTTCTATAGCGCTGGTGGCAAAGTGAGCGGGACTTCAAGAATAAATTACAAACAGTCCTTTTCAGGACTTAAACTATTTATCCAAGAAGAGGTTTTGACCGTTGGAAAATTGTTTACCCAGACAAACAGACTGTTCGGCTGTTTAAACGACAATGACGATTTTGGAAAGATTTATTGTTTTTAAAAATGCGCCATTTGAAAAACTAAGGCAGCTAAACGACATTTTCCACTAAGGTGGCGTCTTCATCGATTTGGCCGTCGTCGACGGAAAGTGAAATTTTCTGGCAAGATTCTTCGGTTTTGTTTGATTTCGTTAGTCATTAGAAATGATATCGATTTTTCCGGGTTACCATCGTTTGGCAACGACAGAAAGTTGCTCTTGGGTAGCACAACCACAAGCGCGCGTCGGAGGGACCCTAGTAGCACAGTTTGAATCGATTTGATTGCAGCAACTCCAATGTGACTGGATTTGGTCGCATATGAGTCACAGTGACTGATATGTGACAAGTGTGCTACTCGGGGAGATGATGCAATGAGTTTGTTCAAATGGATGGCATCAGTAGCAGTCAAATGGAATTTCCTCACAAGATTTTGATTCGTTGTTGAGGTTGAATGACGACCACCAACGCAGACTTCCACCACCAATTCGATGATTTTCCTTTGAAAATGCTACCAGAGCGCCTTCGTGCTGCTGTGTTCGCTCCGCTGCGTCCGCTCTGCGTAAAATCTTGTTCAACCGTTCTCTGCGGAATCCCGATCAAAATGGCTCGCGCGCGCTGGAAAGCAGCTTTCTTGTATTCAATAAATTAAGCCCGTTAGCTCCGCCCCTATGTGATCTGATATAGGTGTAAATATAATGTGCACTCATAACGATTAACGTAGGGGCGGGGCTGATGGAATTACTTCCTTAGATATGAGAAAGCTGCTATTCGACGCGCGCGAGCTATTTTGATCGGGATTCCGCAGACAACGGACCGTTCCGAGAATGACAGATTCTGAGAATCCTATGATTTTTTTTCGCATGATTCTGAATTTGGTTATGAGATGTTGGTTATCTAAGATGCGTATTGTTGCGAGGAACAACAACAAAAATTTGACTCAAGACGAAGTTTCTTCATATTACAAAACATTATCTCTTGGCATCTGTCTGTCCGAGCGACGTTCACCGATGGGTGGTTGCTGTAGATAGTTTCCGCTGAGGTGGCGTCTTCATTGGTATTATACAAAAGAAGGTTGATCCGACTATCCGAAATAAACTTTCTTCAAAGTGGAAAACTAAAATCGTAAATAGCGAATTTGATAGCGCATCGGAGCGATTTTTAATGGATGGAATCACTAACACCGAATACCACCGAAACAGTCAATTTTCGCAATTAACTCTTTCTTTTTATAAAATGTAGGTCCTGAGAAGAACCAATTTTTCTTTTCCCAATGCTTCTTTTCAACTAGCTCACACCACAATTTGTAATAAATTTTCAGCATCGGCACTGGCGGTGCGAGATCGCCATAGTGCTATTTTTATGGTCAACTCTATCTTCATTTGAAATGCTGGTTCGTTGAGGTTGAATGATCTGCAGCAACACATCGAGCACCACCACCAATGCGATGGATTTCCTTTGAAAATGTTATTAGCGCCTCCGCGATTCTGTGTCCGCTCTGCAGCGATCGCTTTGATGCGTCTGCTCTGCGTGAAACCTTGTTCAAACTGAGGATTAGGTCCAAACCAGCAAGTGATTGATTTTTGATGTCTGTGCTAGTGATGGTTGGTTCCCAAACTTTTTATGAATCATCGATAATAAATAGTTAAAAATCAATATTTTCAAATGAATACGAAGAAGCGTTGACTCATCCTTGATCGAATGGTCCAAAAAAATTGAAAATCCATCGAGAAACGGCTTAGATATTGAAGTTTAAAGTCTATCATATTTTCGTGACGGTCCCCGATTTTCGCAATCGTAAAGTGTACCCCAATATAGAAAACACAGACGTAGTCCTACGTCAAAATGTATAAGAAAGGGAACGTCCATAAATTACCTAACGCTTAGAGGGGGGAAGGGGGGTTGAGTGAAGTGTGACGATCCATACAAAAAATTCACATGCTTCATACAAAAAAGTGTGACATAGTGGGGAGGGGGGGTTGAAAAAGTCCATTTTTTGCGTTACGTAATTAATGGATCTTCCCAAAGATAAAAATAGCACTGATAGGTAAACATATTCCATAATTCACATTCATTTATATTCATAACAAGTTTCGCCGTTGATTGCATTTTTTGCGAACAAATTGGTTAAGGACGAGAATTCCTTGGGGACCTATTCCGTCAATGAAATTATTAAACAAAAGATACTCAGAGCAATTATCGTTTTGATTTTAGTTATATGTAACTACTCATCCAGCGGAGGCTCAACTAAAAAGTGACCCAAGTAAAATCCGAACCAGCGAATCCCGACTGTAATCCTTTGTAATATTGAATTTGAAGTAACGTATGAAGGCTTTATACATGTTATAGTTACATTTATGTTACCAAAGTACCTACTATTTGATTATTTGAGATGCCATTATGTGTTTAACCATTCTGTCAATAGAGTAGAGTAGGGCAAGAGTGCTCTTCTTAGCCGTGCGGTAAGACGCGCTGCTACAAAGCACGACCATGCTGAGGGTGGCTGGGCTCGATTCCCGGTGCCGGTCTACCCAATTTTCGGATTGGAAATTGACTCGACTTCCCTGGGCATAAAAGTATCATCGTGCTAGCCTCATGATATACAAATGCAAAAATGGAAACCTGGCTTAGAAACCTCGCGATTAATAACTGTGGAAGTGCTGAATGAACACTAAGCTGCGAGGCGGCTCTGTCCCAGAATGGGGATGTAAAGCCAATAAGAAGAACTACTCATCGCAATCGAAGGTCAAGGTAACATGGGTTTTTCACTTACCCCATCCCACTGGGGTAAGTGGAAAAATAATTCCTAATTTTCAAATATATTTCCATAAATTTTAAGCGACCGAAATGATATGAATTACCGCACAGTTGGTGCATAATATACTGTTTTTGTTAGCCCGTTTTGATTGAATACATTTTTAGATCATTTAAACTGGTTTTACACTTTTACATTCAAACATGCACAATCGATTTTTCCTTTTCCACTTCCCCAGTGTACCTTAAATACAAATGCCCAATGAAACTTTAAAGGTTTCCCCAAACACACGCGATGCGACAGTCGCGATTCTATCGTCGCCATTCTGTCGCCGTTGAGATAGAATCGCGGCGATGAAATCGCTTAGGTCTGGGGAAGCCTTAAAAAGCACGGGTGCGGCTCGCAAAAATGCTCAGAACGTGTGAAAAACCTCCAAAAAAAATTTTGTGGGCCTGCTCGCAAAAGTGCTCAGTGCGTGTGAAAAATCACTAAAATATTTTGAGCGCAAGTGGTGCTCAGTGCGTACCCAAATAACAAAAAAAAAAAAAAATTAGCGCAAGTGGTGCTCGCTAAAAGGCTCAGTGCGTATTCAAATCGCTAAAACATTTTGAGCGCGAGTAGTGGCCAATAATAATTTATTTTTAAATAATTATCAATTAAAAGTAAAAAAGTAAGAATTGAAAAGTGAAAAGTGATGAGTGAGAAGTTATGAGTGATGAAAAGTGAGAAGTGAGAAACAATAAGTGAGAAGATGGAATTGAGAATTCCACTAAAAAGCCAATCGTGAATTGTAAACTGAGATTTCGGATATGAGAACTGAGGAGTAAGATGGGAGAAGCAAGAAAAAAGAATGAGTATTGAGAAGTGAGAAGCGATAGGCAAGCAGTAAGAAGTGCGGAATAAGATGTGATCAGTGAAAAGCGCGAAGCGAGTAGTGAGGTGAGAAGTAATAAGCGAGATACTTTGTGTGAGAAATGAGTAGTTAAAAAGCATGAAGAGGAATATGACAATTGATAAATGGGATGTGAGTAGTGAGAAACGAGACGTGAGAGGTGTAAGGTATAAGGAGTGAAATTACCGAATAGAGAAAAAAAGTGAGAATAGAGACGAAGGGAGAGTAGTAAATAGTATGGAGACTACTCAGAATAGAGTTTTTTTTCAGCATAGATTTTTGGGCATCCAAGAAATCTCTGGAGTAAGGGTTGAAGATCTACAACCGTAGCTGAAGATCAACCGGACTGTTTCAATTATGTCACGTGTCCTTCTGGATGTGTAGAATAGAATGAGCCAACGTAAGAGATTCTGGGTCATTCAAGAGATCCCTGGAGTTGGGCCTTAATATCTACACGCCTTACTAAAGATGTATCGAACTGTTTTAAATGTGGTACATGCCCTTTTGAATGTGAAGAATAGAATAAGTCAGCAATAGAGGTTCTCTGTCATCCAAGAAGCACCTTAATAAAGAAATAAAAAAATATCATCCAAGAAATCCCTGGAGTTAGGTTCTCAGATCTACACGCGTAACTAAAGATCAATCGGACTATTTTAAATGTGGTTCATGCACTTTTGAATGTGAAGAATAGAATAAGTCAGCGATAGAGGTTCTCGGTCATCCAAGAAATCCCTGGAGTTAGGTCCTCAGATCTACACGCGTAATTAAAGATCAATCGTACTGTTTTAAATGTGATACATGCCCTCCTTAGCCGTGCGGTAAGACGTGCGGCTACAAAGCAAGACCATGCTGAGGGTGGCTGGGTTCGATTCCCGGTGCCGGTCTAGGCAATTTTCGGATTGGAAATTGTCTCGACTTCCCTGGGCATAAAAGTATCATCGTGCTAGCCTCATGATATACGAATGCAAAAATGGTAACCGGGCTTAGAAACATCGCAGTTAATAACTGTGGAAGTGCTTAATGAACAACTGCGAGGCGGCCCTGTCCCAGTGTGGGGATGTAATGCCAATAAGAAGAAGACATGCCCTTTGAATTTGAAGAATAGAATAAGTCAACGGCAGAGGTTTTCGGTCATCCAAGAAATCCCTGGAGTTAGGTCCTCAGATCTACACGCGTAACTAAAGTTCAGTCGGACTGTTTAAATTATGGCACATGTTTGGATGATTAGAATAGAATGAGCCAGCGTAAGAGATTCTGGGTCATTCAAGAAATTCCTGGAGTTAGGCCTTAAGATCTACACGCGACACTAAAGATGTATCGGACTATTTTAAATGTGGTACATGCCCTTTTGGATGTGTAGAATAGAATAAGTCAGCGGCAGAGGTTCTTGATCATCCAAGAAATCCCTTGAGATTGGCACACAGGTCTGCACGACTAACCAAAGATAAATCGATCGATTTTAAATGTGGTACATGCCCATTTTAAATTATAGAATATGATGTATCTACGGCATAGGTTGTCGGTTATCCAAGACATACCTAGAGCAAGGCCTTGAGATCTACTACAAAACAAAAGAGAATTGCCCTTTGTGATGCATAGGCACAGGGCATGTATCATATTTGAAATAATCCAATTGCTCTATGGTTACTCATGTAGATCTTGGTCGACCAAAAACCTATGCTGGGAACGCGATCTATTCTATGTTTCATAAATAGCATGTGCCAGTTTTGGAACAATCCATTTGATCTATAGTTACGCATGTAGATCTAAGAGCTTATTCCAGGAATTTCTTGGACGACCAAGAACCTATGCTTGGAACGCGGTCTATTCTATGCATCACAAAGGGCATGTACCATATTTGAATCAATCCAAGTAATCTTTGGTTCTGCATGTAGACCTAAAGGCCTATTCCAGGGATTTCTTGGATGGCCAAGAACTCATACTGTGATCACATTATATTCTTTGCATCACAAAGGGCAAGTCCAACATTTGAAACAATCTAAGAAATCTTTGGTTCCGCGTGTAGACCCAAAGGCCTATTCCATGGATTTCTTGGACGACCTAGAACCTATGCTGGGTACGCATTCTATTCTATGTGTCAGAAAGGGCATGTACCATGTTTAAAACAATCCGATCGATTTTTTGATGCTCCTATAGACCTTATGGCCTTGATTCAGATATTTCTTGGACTATCAAGAAACTATGATGTGAACACATTCTATTCTACGTATCACAAAGGGCATATATCACATTCGAAGCAGTCCGATAGATCGTTGGATACTCATGTAGACCTTAAGATCTCACTCCAGAAATTTCTTGGAAACGTGATGCATGTACCGTGAACAGAAAATCGTGATTTGGCTCCGTAATGCACAAGGTTACATGCGCCCACCAAATAAGTTAAAGAATAAACATATCTCGCTTAACTTTTCAAAAGGACCTAAGTAACATTTTTTTCATGAATTAATTTGAATAGCGCAATCAACAGAAAAACATGAAAGCTTTCGATTGCAGTACTTAAATTAATTCATGAAAAAATGTTACTTAGGTCACTGAAAAGTTAAGCGAGATATCTTGTATTCACACATCAACTAGTTACACGTTAATTTAGCAAAAAAGAATTAATTCTTGATTCTTCTGTCAGTTCACTGCTGTTTGTTTACATTTTTAGGCTGGCGCGTTTTAGCTTCGGGGTGGCGCGTTTCAACCCGCATGGTTTGAATTTGCACGAAAATGCAGCGCTTCAAAATAAAATCGTTTTCTTGAAATATAATTCGTATTATAAGTTAAATTAGTGGTTAACACATTGGAAGTACATAATTACGACCATTATCATCATTGAATTCGAAGATTTGCTTGGGGGCGCATATTGAACGTCTCTCCCTACAGTTTTACACCTTTGCAAATGTCCGCCCGACAATGTCCATGTCATCCGCGAAACAAATAAATTGACTGGATCTGTTCCAAATCGTACCTCGGCTGTTACACCTGGCTCTTCGCATGACACCTTCTAGTGCAATGTGGAACAACAAGCTCGAAAGTCCAACATCTTGTCTTAGTCCCCGGCGCTGTTTTCATTCATAATTTTCCATAGTTCTACGCAGTTAATAATGTCATATGCCGCCTTGAAATCGTAAACAAATGGTGCGTTGGGGCATGGTATTCAAGGCATTTTTGGAGGATTTGCTGTATAGTAAATATCGGGTCCGTTGCCGAGCGGCCATCGACGAAGCCCTAATAACTTCCCACTAATTCACTTACTATTGGTGACAGACGACGGAAGATAATCTGGGATATCACTATGTAGGCAGCATTAAGGATAGTGATCGCTCGAGAGTTCTCACACTCCAGCTTGACGCCTTTCTTGTAGATGGGGCATATAACCCCTTACTTTCACTCCTCCGGTAGATGTTCAGTTTCTGATTCTGACTATCAGTTTGTGCAGGCAAGTGGTTAGCTTTTCCCATCTTGATGAGCTCAGCTCCGATACCATCCTTGACAGCTGCTTTATTGGTTTTTAGCTGTTGGATGGCATCCTTAACTTCCCTCAAGGTGGGGGCTTGTTGGCTTACATCGTCCCCTGAACTGACGTAGTCATCTCCTTCGCCGCCTTGACTGTCACTGCCTGTACTCTCGGTGATATTCAAATGTTCCTCGTAGTGCTGCTCTGACCTTTCGATCACCACACGTTCGCCCGAATGTACCCATCCTTGTCTTGCAAATTTCGGCTCGTGGAACGAAGCCTTTGCGAGATGCGTTGAGCTTCAGATAGAACTTGCGTGTTTCTTGAGAACTGCACACCTGTTCCATCTCCTCGCACTCTGCTTCTACCAGGCGGCGTTTCTTCTCCTGAAAAAAGCGGGTCTGCTGTCTCCGCTTTCGTCTATAACGTTCCACGTTCTGCTGGGTACCTTGGTGCAGCACGACCGCCCGCGCTGCGTCCTTCTCCTCCAGAATCTGTCTGCACTCTTCGTCGAACCAATCGTTACGTCGACTTCGACCCACATACCCGACGTTGTTTTCCGCTGCGTTGTTAATGGCTGCTTTAACTGTATTCCAGCAAGGGCCCTCCTTAGCCGTGCGGTAAGACGCGCGGCTACAAAGCAAGACCTTGCTGAGGGTGTGGCTGGGTTCGATTCCCGGTGCCAGTCCAGGCAATTTTCGGATTTGGAAATTGTCTCGATTTCCTTAAGCATAAAAGTATCGTCGTGTTAGCTTCATGACATACGAATGTAAAAGTGGTGACTTGGCTTATAAACCTCGCAGTTAGTAACTGTGCAAGTGCTAAATGAACACTAAGCTGCGAGGCGGCAATGTCCCAGTGGAGGATGTAATGCCAATGAAGAAGAAGAAGAAGAAGAAGAAGAAGAAGAAGAAGAAGAAGAAGAAGAAGAAGAAGAAGAAGAAGAAGAAGAAGAAGAAGAAGAAGAAGAAGAAGAAGAAGAAGAAGAAGAAGAAGAAGAAGAAGAAGAAGAAGAAGAAGAAGAAGAAGAAGAAGAAGAAGAAGAAGAAGAAGAAGAAGAAGAAGAAGAAGAAGAAGAAGAAGAAGAAGAAGAAGAAGAAGAAGAAGAAGAAGAAGAAGAAGAAGAAGAAGAAGAAGAAGAAGAAGAAGAAGAAGAAGAAGAAGAAGAAGAAGAAGAAGAAGAAGAAGAAGAAGAAGAAGAAGAAGAAGAAGAAGAAGAAGAAGAAGAAGAAGAAGAAGAAGAAGAAGAAGAAGAAGAAGAAGAAGAAGAAGAAGAAGAAGAAGAAGAAGAAGAAGAAGAAGAAGAAGAAGAAGAAGAAGAAGAAGAAGAAGAAGAAGAAGAAGAAGAAGAAGAAGAAGAAGAAGAAGAAGAAGAAGAAGAAGAAGAAGAAGAAGAAGAAGAAGAAGAAGAAGAAGAAGAAGAAGAAGAAGAAGAAGAAGAAGAAGAAGAAGAAGAAGAAGAAGAAGAAGAAGAAGAAGAAGAAGAAGAAGAAGAAGAAGAAGAAGAAGAAGAAGAAGAAGAAGAAGAAGAAGAAGAACTGTATTCCAGCAGTCCTCAAGAGGGGCCGCATCGAACTCACCATCTTTCGGCCACGCTGTCTCGAAATGCGTATGCAGTAGTGGTGACAACAGTTTCCTCCAGTCGCTCTAGGTCGTACCGTGGCGGTCGTCGGTATCGAACACTGTTGATGACGGATTGTTTTGGACGCAGTTTAACCATCACCAGATAGTGGTCAGAGTCAATGTTAGCGGCACGATATGTCCTGACGTCGATAATGCCGCAGAAGTGCCGTCCATCGATTTGTGATTTTGTCTGCAGTGGTGATCTCCAGGTGTACCGATACGGAAGGCTATGTTGGAAGTAGGTGCTGCGAATGGCCATATTCTTGGAGGCGGCGAAATCAATTAGTCGTAGGCCGTTTTCGTTCAGACAGTCAGCGTCAATAGTCAGTCTAAACTCCAACCTGAACGCGCAAAACTCCTATGATGATTTTGACGACGCGACTTGAGCAGGTGTCGTACTAACGTTCCAGCTGCGCGTAGAATACGTTCTTATCACTATCTTCCAACCTGAGACTTCCAACGTGTTGCCCATGGACGTTGATTACGCTAAAGTTCAAGAACCGGTCTTTGATCCTCAATCTGGGAAACGAGGGCTAGATTATATTATTGTATGTACGAACTTTCTTCTGGAAGGAAATTATCTATTAAACCCGTGGATTCGCATAAGTGTCTCTGCTTATGGAACCACCCCACCAATTTTTGGCCCTTCATACAGGAGTTTGATGAAATACAAACAGTAATATAAGCATGATCAAATCGTTTATCAGATATGACCAGTGCTACTGGCAGGTGCCTTGCTACAATAGATGGTAGTATCATCATCATCATCATCATCATCATTAAGGTTCTTTTCGAATTATTCTATTATTAGTCGACCGACATACGTTTTCCTGCATAGTGGGCAAAAAATCGCGTTGCAAACTGCCCATGTGAAATTTCTATACGAATCCAAATTTTAGTTTTTCATGATTTACTTAACCTTATTTACAATCCTCGCATGAGGAGAAAGCATATAATCATGTCAAAAAACAATAACCAACATACCTGCTGAAGGAATGAAGAAAATCTGTTCAGCCGTTTTCGAGTTATGCGGATACAGAAGATAAATACACCACTACCACTGCAACTGTAGTGCTTCCCAAACATTGTACTGTGAGTACAATCAAAACTGGGCCACTTTAGAGGTGCTGTAAGAAAATATACAGTGCCTCTAAATCAAGCTACTGGATCTTAAAAATTTCTCACATAATGTAAGCAAATATTTCTAGTTTGTTAAATCATAATAAAAATATCAACAGAAGTCAAAATATTTTCAAAGAAGGGATTGTCCAACATCTATATTAATGCTAGCATTTAAGGACACCCCAAGCATCGCCGTTGCAATCAGCTTTTTGAAAAACCCTTCCATCATGTTTCATATTTTTCGCTGTTGTCTTTCTGTTCGTATCTGCACTTATTCACATACATATGTGCACATCCATTCCATGGTAAAACATTGCACAATCTTTCAGAGCTGCATAATATTGAGTAGGTTTGTTCCGCTCCAGATATGTTATACTTATATTTCCTCATAGTTGTGAAAATTATCAAACATTGACGCCCTTTTCACGTGTTGAACCATTGAATCTATCTATTTTCTGCCTTTCTCTTACCTTTTAATAAAAAGCAGTTTTAGATGTAAAGAATTATATCTATGAAAACAGTTTTAAAATAAGATCTTATTCGAAATTTGTTGTCGTAATGGTGAAACTTTCAAAGCAGAATTTCAATATTAATTATTTCTGCGAGCTCGCATATAATATCACGATGGAACAGCTGAACACGAAGAGTGTCCTGGAGCGATTCTGCACCGTGTCGTTTATGATGATGACGACGGGTGGTGGCGGCAGCGGCTACGTGGGAGTACCGGAGTTCCTCGCCTATTTGTGCAAAGTTGAAATTCATATGCAAATATTTGCACAATGCACGCTTTTGCCAATGCTGATGGGGCTGCTGTTGCTGTCGCTGATAGTGATATTTGTGATGCCATAGACATCATGTGTTGCTTTTTCGACGACGAGCTGTCTGATTCAGTTTTCCCGTTCAGACCCACCACCTACCGGCTGACGGTTTCATCTTGTCATTATGTATTTTTATACATATGTATATTCGTATATGGGGTAGGGTGCCACAGTATTGTTAATTCATTAAACACAACCAGATAATTGCGAATTTATGTTAAGGAACCCATTCATAATTTTAGGCTGAACTTAATTAGTGTTCTATGAAAACCCTCATCAATGAAGAGATAATTAAATATCAGACCAAAGTTTTCATTTTATCGATTAGTTTTAACCTGATTCTAATCTCAAGCAAGAAATCAAGAAATGCAAAGTTAACGTTAGGGGCCGTACACTTATTACGTAAGCAATTGGTTTTTCGACCCTCCCTCCCCCCATGTAAGATTTTTTCCTTACAAATTTTTTTTTAATTATATGGCGCGTTAGATATTGACAGACCCCTCCCCTCCCCCCATAGGTGCTTACGTAATATGTGTACGGCCCCTTAGTGGGGCTTTGTAAAATTCAATTTTATTTTCTAAGTCGACGCGCAGACATAATATTTTTCTTCAACAACGCTTTCAGTTTTTTGTGCCTCCGAAATATTGGGGCACCATGACTTTTTCCACTTCAAGCTTTTTGAACACCCTGTTATGAAGCCGAGTTTCTAGCGACTGCCTGCCGTACCGGGACTAGCAACGAAGACTAAAGGAGGATGGGTCAATAAGCTCCCCTTAACCTTTTTCGATGGTATTATAATAACCAATATAAACTGAAATAAATACCGAATCATGCAGATATCAAATCTACAAAACTAGCAACATACCGTGGATAATCAAAATTCGGACACACTTAAGCTTCGGACATTACAATTCGTATGGGAAACTTTCTGAAATATTTCATCGAAATGTTTCGTCAAGCTAGATCGGAAGACTAATAGTTTTCGCTTGTTTTAGTATAGTTACATTTTAATAAGACATGTTAAAACAATGCGACGAGATGATTAAAAGACAGTCTGAACTTTGCAGTGAAAATTGTTTTCAATTATTCTTCCCGGTACTGTGTAATCAGGTGTCCGAAGTTTGAATCTTTGCGTCCGAAATATGAATCCAACCTGGCCGGTGTCCGAGGTTTAAATCAAACCGAAGCCGGACATTTTCATAAATTGCAAACATTCTTCGCAAAATCTTGCACATATTAAATACGTAGCTCAACAATTAATACTGTATTTAGTGATTGCAATGGTGATTTAAGCGGTGTAATTTAAAATATGAGTTAACAGGATGATTGTATTTCAGAAAGTGCTTAAGCGTCCGAAGTTTGAGTTTGCACGGTATCTGAACAGACTACTAGATTTTTGTGTCTTTCAAAAAGGTTCCCCAAACACATGCGACGCGAATCTATCGCTTGACAACTGCGATTCTGTCGCCGTTGGCATGGAAGCGTAAATGGAATATTGCCTGCAGCGACTCAACGATAGAATCGCGGCGACTAATTGTCGCCGTTGCGGCGTTGAAATCGCTTAAGCCTGGGGGATCTTTAACGCGTAAAGCAACCCCACAAAGCCCGCTTCTTGCATGAGAAATAAGTGGTGAACGCATGGTTGTTTAATCACCGTAGTGCGTTAATGCACAATGAGCATGAGCATGAGCATGATTGACCGCCCACGGTTGCTACTCCGTTATTGCCAGGTCAGCTGTAATTACACAGAGAACCAACAGATGAAGTTTGGGACTAACATCATCTTCAATGTGTAAGAACTGGTGACCCAAAAAATAAGCAATACCAGCGCCGGCCGTGTCCGAATGCAGGTCAATTAGGGAATAGGTAGGAAATTGTTGACGTGATACTCGCTTTGAAAGAAGCCGACGAGTCATCTGCACTTCCACGAGAGATCACTGGGATGTTGGATATATGGGGTAGGGAGTGTGGCAGGGTTCGTTTTGGTAAACGGCATGCTGTGTATAGCGTGTAGTTTGATCGATGAAAACAATACTAATTTCTTTAAAGGCCGCACAAAGCAGAACAAATTTTCGGTGATCGGCTGATCGTTCTGCTTACCGCACAGAGCAGAACAAAATTTCGATGACCGGCCGATCGTTCTGCTTACTGAAGAAAACACGTCTGGACGCGATCTCCGATCGTTCTACGTCCAATGCAAAACACGAACAAATCTGCACTGCACTGATTGTTTCACTTTCCAGTTTACTCGCCCACACAGCAGAATAAGATATTTTGATAACCGCGTGACCGTACTGCGTCCAACACAAAATACGAACACACTTGCACTCTTTACGATTTATCAACTTATATTTATGCCGTGGATTATCCCACGACGAAAAAAAAAAAAAAAAATCGAAAAAAAAGTGTAACAATGCAAGGGTAAACAATAAATCACTCAAAGTGAGCGATTGTTCATTTAAATTTTAACTGTAGTAGTAAATTATTTCTTCAATTCAATTCTTCGACATATCATATGTTGCTTATCTATATAATAAAAATGAAATGGTCTGTGTTCGTATCCGTACAACTCGAAAACGGCGGGATGGATTTTCTTCACTCCCTCAGCAGACACGTTCGTTACAGCCTCCGACGGGTTTATATGATATTTCCTCCATGTAAAAATCACGGGTAAGGATGAGTAAATGGTGAAAATTTGAAATGAAGATTTTTATAGGAATTTCGCTTGAGAACGCGCATTTTCGCCCTCTATGCAGGCAACGTCTGCTGGGTCGACCAGTATCTTTTAGATATAAACTCTTATCAGATGATTGTCAAAAGTTGATATACTAATATCTATTTTATGAACAGTTTTTTTAAATGCTTATGATTCATTAGGCCAATAGAATAAATGATAATTAGTGCTAGACAATGTATTTACACTAGAAGCTCTGAAGTTCCGTTTATTCTGTTGGGATAGATTATTTACGTATCACTTTCTGCTGAGTTAGCAGATTCCTCTAGAGTCATTTATTTAATTTTGTTAAACATTTGGCTAAGTTTTATCTCGCGTTTCCGTTTCTCGGATCGTACACTAACGACATAACCAAAAGTGGCCTGCCCCTTAGACAATGCGTCAAAACCAACATTGTTGTACATTTTTTCAATAAGAAATAAATAAAGTTGCGAATGGTATTCCCGGCACAGTCGCGAATACTAAAAATAGAAAAATTGTTTGCCAAAACTCTATATAAAAAACTATCGAAATAACTATCTGGAGCTATTACACTACTTTTTTATTTTCAATTATTACCGCACTTTATTAAATAGCCAGCCTGTCGACATGTTAGCACAGCATAGCATAGAACCCTTGCACAAATCGTAGATGGAGTTGCAGAGAAAAATATATCCACGGTCATTATAGATTATGCCACAATCTACAATTTAGTGGACCCGATTTTCTCCACACACCTGGCCACGTCCTTACAAGTGTTTTCATTTTATAATTGTCCTATCATCTGCTTAAGAAAGCGCTCGGAACCGAAACAGCTTTCACATATGAAGGAGATAAACAAAAGGCAAATATATATATACATATTATATGAGTAATTTCAAATTATATAATAGATATAATGAATATGTAAGATACAGTTATAACAATGAACACATTTTTAGATATATTAATTAATGAATATGTATAGAATCACAATCGGAAGTAGGAAAGAATCGTAGCTGATGTTGAACTTATGAATTTGTGTAAAAACAGAAAGATAGCCAAACGAATGGATGGAAGACATCCACAGCTACACTTAAAGAGATAGCGAAGAAGAAAGTGAAATAATATTGGCTTGATCTCACCAAATATGAATCGATCTCCGTTGAATACTACTGTCATCTTTCTCCTTAGCGGAACAGAAGGTGTCGAAAGCCGAGCATCTAGCGGGACCTTCTATTAACGCTGTACCACCAGCATTTTGTACAAATCCGGTACTGAACAAGATCTGCTATCGTGTGCTTAGATGACAGACAATTAAGGCTTCAAAACGAATACTTTTGAAGTTAACTTGGTCTTGTGGGCTATCTTGCAATATCAGGGCTTGATCAATCACCGAGCGTCAAGGTAAAGCGAGATTCATCTGACCTAGTTTTAATCCACCATCTATGAACACTGGTTCAGGAATCATATTGTGACTAAATTTGGAATAAACATAAAATCAGCTTTAAAATCATGTCAGAATATAAGTGGTATAAAACGGTTTAGGTAATAGATTGACAAAAATAAAGCCAATCCTTAGAGCCCCGGGCTCATTATTGATTTTTTTATCGGCAAAGTTTGTTTTCCAAATAATTTCTGCCTTTTAATACTCAAACATGTCGGTACAACAATGAATCCGGAAACATGAGCATCAAATCTTGAAAATCCGAAAGTCTCCTACAAATTAAGCTGGCTTCATAATCACAGACGCAAACAGAAGTCCTTCGAAATAGATTTTTCGAAAAAAATTGAATCCTGAAAAGAAAACAGAAAAAATGACAGAGCAAATAAAAAATACGTCTTGCCTGGCCGACGCCTACTTGATTCGCCCCGTAGTGCGTTAATGCACAATCTCAAATAACTAATATTGAATTGTAATGAAAATGTGAGCTCAGAGTAATGTTTTGGTTTTATGCAGGTTTTATAACACTCTTGTTGAGTAA
This sequence comes from Armigeres subalbatus, assembly GCF_024139115.2. Taxonomy (NCBI): domain Eukaryota; kingdom Metazoa; phylum Arthropoda; class Insecta; order Diptera; family Culicidae; genus Armigeres; species Armigeres subalbatus. The sequence continues at coordinate 121,120,478 of NC_085140.1, forward strand.
ATTTTGGTCGTCAAGAGCGTTATAAAACTAAGAATGTTGTTCTGGAGAAATGTATTACATTTACATGTAATTGAATTTGTAGTTATTTTTATGTGTTGAAGCATTTTACACCATTCTCCCCCAACTCGTCCTTTGCCCGCCATTCCATTATGTGAATTGAGCCGGCTGAACTCGGCGGTGGTTGTTGTCGCCGCTGCGCTGGCTGCACTGACTGCTGGCTGGTGCAATAAACAGCAAGGTGTTGTCGGGGTTTTATTTTCTTTTGATTCCGGCCAGGTATAGTCCACCGGGTCTAACGAGTTTGAGATATTGCTTAATATGCTCGTTTCCCACGGGAAATGCACTCAACTTATTCGAGAAATGAACGCCCGGAGTGCCTTGGAGCGAACCGTGGGGAAATTTCTATTCAAATATGTGACACATGATGTATTATGACTGACAAAGATAACATGATTAACGAGTTTAAATATGACTATATAAACTGTTTGAGCTGCAAATTTGTAGTCTTAATTTGATTTGATTATAATCAAACTGCTTCAATTAAATTTGATTAATAAACGTGATGCTCGAGCTGGCTCGTAAGGAGAAAAAGGATTGAGTTTAAATCATATTCGGCTTACTTAAGTCTTGGATTGTAATAATTATAGAGCCATCAAGAAAAATCACGAACATTTATTTTAAAATTTAAATTATTTCAGATTAGTTTTTAGCGTAACCTAAGATGCTTCAATCAGATAGATATATACTGGCGTAACCTTTTAGAAAACTATTCTTCCACAGTTATTTATTTATCAGACTAAGGCCGGAGTTGCCTGTATATAGTGCATAAAAGTCTTCTCCAATCAGCTCGGTCCATGGCTGCGCGTCGCCAACCTCACAGTCTGCGGAGGGTCCGCAAAACGTCCTCCACTTGATCGATCCATCTTGCTCGTTGTGCCCCTCGCCTTCTTGTTCCCGTCGGATCGTTGTCGAGAACTATTTTCACCGAATTTTTGTCCGACATCCTAGCTACATGCCCGGCCTACCGCAGCCTTCCAATTTCCACGGTGCGAATGATGGATGTTTCTCCCAACAGTTGATGCAACTGGATCATTCGCCTCCTTCACGTGTCTTGTATATCATTTGATAGCCAGCTAGTTCAAACATAGATTCCCTAAATTTCAGCCCTCTGTGATCAAAGTTCATAGCGCCAAAGCCATCAGACTTAGGATAGCTCCGGATGAGAGTCATTTTGACACAAGGTCGAAAAAATTTATTTTTTTGTTAATTACGATTATCGTTTCTGCGAGCATAAACCAAAAAAATCATACAAATTAAACACAGCTTGAAAGGTGGAACTGTTAAATGTGAAAATAGGTCTTAAAAATATTACAAACTCGAAAATTATCATTCTATATAAAAACTGTATCTATCCAACTATCCAACTTTCGAGGTGGTTGAAGAATTCGTATACTTGGGCTCACTGGTGACCGCCGATAACGATACCAGCAGAGAAATTCGAAGGCGCATAGTGGCTGGAAATCGTACGTACTTTGGACTCCGCAAGACGCTCCGATCGAATAGAGTTCGCCGCCGTACCAAACTAACTATCTACAAAACGCTTATACGACCGGTAGTTCTCTACGGACACGAGACCTGGACGATGCTCGTGGAGGACCAACGCGCACTGGGAGTTTTTGAAAGGAAAGTGTTGCATACCATTTATGGTGGGGTGCAGATGGCGGACGGTACGTGGAGGAGGCGAATGATCCACGAGTTGCATCAGCTGTTGGGAGAACCAACCATCGTTCACACCGCGAAAATCGGAAGACTGCGGTGGGCCGGGCACGTAGCCAGAATGTCGGACAGTAATCCGGTGAAAATGGTTCTCGACAATGATCCGACGGGAACAAGAAGGCGAGGTGCACAGCGGGCAAGGTGGATCGATCAGGTGGAGGACGATTTGCGGACCCTCCGTAGACTGCGTGGTTGGCAGCCATGGACCGAGCTGAATGGAGAAGATTTTTATGTGCAGCACAGGCCACTCCGGCCTTAGTCTGATAATAAAAATAAAAAACTGTATCCAACTGGCCAAAAAAGTTTTTAATGTTTTCACGATAACTTTGTTTATATATTCCCAAAGTTTATATATCCAGCGGGAAAATTCTCCCCATCCTTTAACCCTTTGGTTATCTTGACGTTTACCTTCGCAGCCGAGCCTGCGAGCGTAAGACCGCCGCGGTATTCTAGAAAAAGATATGCGCGACAATATATTGTGCAATGGTTATTTATTTAATCGAAAAGAAATCTGAAAAGAATTGTTTATGATAATATGGAACATCGTATTACTTTTTGTTTCAAAAGAATCTCAAATAGTCAAGAGTGCTTTTTGAGTATTTATTATATATTTCCTACAGGATGGAAATATAATGGAAGCATAATATAATCCATGCGCCGGCTTCTCTTGGTATGTTAGCTGAAGAAGCAGCAGAGTGCCAACATAAACTATTAAAAAATTTCGTACCACGAGTCACGAGTTGATAATCTAAATGACGTTTTTATTCGAGCTATGAACTTATCTGATCCTTTGATAAGTTTAATAAATCTAGGTAGTAGAATACGAAAGAATGTATCACTTGAATATTCAGATTCCCTTTTATTATTCGAAGATCTTGACAGCTCTGAAAATTTGAACGCTGAAGGCAATGCACTAGACGAACTAATGGACGATGTTGAACAACTGGATGATGATTTTGCTTTTGATGAAATTGTAGAAAATGAATAGAATTGCTTATGAATTTGATTTATGTAGTTAATAAATACAATTGTTATGACAATTTATCAATGGAAATTATGTTTTCATTCATTTGTTTTGTATTCATCTAAACAAATAACACTAAATCAACAATTTGACGCCACAATACACAGATCGAGGCCACATCTCTCCACCCACGGTTGCGCCCCACGCTCACCAAGTTTTATTTTGTAGTATATTCATCCTTGCAGTATAAACAATAGAGAAAAATCATCAACTTAGTTAAAGTTATTGTAATGTGTCCAGTAATAATAATGGAAACATATTAAAGAATAATCCTTTCAACTAGTTTGAATGATTTATAATGTACGGAAAAAAATATTTCCAGGAGAAGGGGGGGGGTAGATAAGTGTGTGTGTGGGGGAGTGTGAGGTTTGGTAGACAAATAATTCTTCACCAAAATACCTGATTGATAAAACAATTTCATTATACAATTTTTTTTTAAAAATGAAGGGGGGTAAGATCTTAGCTAGGAGGGAGGGGGCTTCCACCTCTCCTATTTAATTTTAGACACAGCAACCATATTCTAGTTTTGATTTGCATTTGAACTGCTCCTAAAATTAAAAACAAACGTTTAAGTTTATTGTTCAGGAATACGTAGCTCATTACTGGGTTAAATACTAGTTACGCCTTCCGGATGCGATGAAAATACATAGATATGACTAATTTTATGCTGAACTTACTAGAATACTATCAGAAAATGCGGAAAACCCAAAAAAATATTTTTGGCCACCACTTTGTATGGAGCCGCCCCATAGTGCATAGGTGGTACGCAGCACTTCCCGAGCAGCACACATGTTGCATACTGTTGTGCTGCTAGGGTTTCCTTTCGAAAACTTGCAATGCGCGTTGGTCCTCCACGAGCATCGTCCAGGTCTCGTGTCCGTAGAGAATTACCGGTCTAAGAAGCGTTTTGTAGATAGTGAGCACGGTACGGCGGCGAACTCTATTCGATCGGACCGTTTTGCGGAGTCCAAATAACGTACGATTTCCTGTCATGATGCGTTTCCGAATTCCTCTGATGATTTCGTTATCGGCAGCCACCAGTGAGCCCAAGTACACGAATTCTTCAACCACCTCGATTTCGTCACCACCAATACAAACTCGTGGTGGGTGGCTTGCTTTGTCCTCTCTTGAGCCTCTTCCTACCATGTACTTCGACGTAGTTGCTCCGTCTCTTCACGGTCTCGATCTTCCTGTTGGAACTTTTTCCTCCGAAAAATCGAGTTTTGTCTGTTCCGCGCCTGTTTGTATCGTGCCTTGTTCGCCCTCGTGCGGTGTTGCAGCGATCTCGCCCAAGCTGCTTTCATCTTTTCAACTAACTGCTCACATTCGCCGTCATACCAATCGTTTCTTTGATCCGGGGGCACCTTGCCTAGTGCAGCGGTTGCGGTGCTTCCAATGGCGGATCGAATATCTCTCCAGCCATATCTTCCGTTTGAAGTGCCACTTCCAGCTGCTGCGCGTAGTCTTGGGCTAGTCTCCCGTTTTGTAGCCACCAATGTTTAGCCGCAGCGGACGACTCCGTCGCGTGCTGTACACTGTCGAAAGTTTTGAACGCATACATACTGAAACGAGGTAGTAGTCGGATTCAATATTCGCACTGCGGTAAGTGCGTACGTTCGTGATGTCGGAGTAGAATTTACCGTCGATTAGAACGTGGTCGATTTGGGTTTCCGTTTTTTGATTAGGTGATTTCCATGTGGCCTTATGGATATTCTTGCGGGGAAAGAAAATGCTTCGGACCATCATTCCGCGGGAGGCTGCAAAGTTTATTTATTCGTTTGATACGGTATACAGACTATCTGGTCCGATGACCGGTCTATACATTTCCTTCCTTCCTATCTGAGCGTTCATGTCGCCGATAACGATTTTGACGTCCCGTGGGCATCCATCGTATGTCTGCTCCAGCTGTGCATAGAACGCTTCTTCGTCGTCGGGTCTCCCTTCGTGTGGGCAGTGCACGTTGACGATGCTATAGTTGAAGAAACGGCCTTTTATCCTCAGCTTGCACATCCTTACGTTAGTTGGCTACTACCCAATCTTTCCCAAAACTATGAAGCCGGTTCCCAGATCGTTGGTGGTGCCACAGCTTAGGTAGAAGGTAGCAGCTCGATGCCCGCTTTTCCACACTTTGTATCCTGTCCAGGCATCATAGATTATCCTGACGCAACCTGCAAAGCCTAGCGACTTGTAGCTCCATGTTCTCAGCTTTCAATCGTGATCCTTTATTCGTCGTCCAGGTCGTTGCCGATTGTATCGAGTCGTACGTATTCTTCTATGTCGTACGTAACGGTTGTTTTTAAATGCGGCTTATTGGGCCTGCGTAAACCTCCTGTCTCGTCAGAGGACCGTCGCACAGAAGGACCAATCTTCAAAAAGACGGTCAAAAACCATTTTTTCAAAATGATCCAAATTGAAAACTTGAGTCAAGGGTTGTTAGTAGAATACTTGACGATGAAGTAAACATAGTTTTGAGTCATTTTATTCGGGTGGATCATACCTTTACAGTCAATACAAGTTGAGCATGTTGTCGATTTTTAATTCTGTTGAATCTTGTAACATTTATCTTACTGCTTCATTATGTTGGCCACAACGTATACATCATCCAAACCTATTATATTTGGCACCATTACAAAGTGTAGTCCAAAAACTAGTAAAGCCACGTATATACGTTCGTAAATTATTTTTGATCGCGCAGAAAGTACTTGGTCTTTATTATGTATAAAATTATTATTGTATTATCTTCTTGCTGTATTCATTGTGAAATTCAATAAGGTACCCATCGGTACCCATCAATGAAATTCACACTGTAGTTTCATTTTTTTGTCAGGAATCCAATCCTGCAGTAATTAGGTTCCGCCACCCTCCGCCCGCAAAGTTATTTTGGTTTTACTGACAGTGGTCGTTTCGGTCTTGCCAATCAATTTTGATAAAAAGCAACGCACAATATGTTTTCTCTTTTTCTTCTACTTCTCATTTGCCCCAATACAATGATGCGACATCAGCTGAAAATTGTCTAGGGTTGTACACTTATTACGTAAGCGTTATTTTGGAGTTTTTCAACATCCCTCCCTTCATGTAAGATTTCTTACATACAAATGATTTTTTATTTATGGGTAAAACGACAGATCCCCCTCCCCCATAAGGGCATGTGTAATATGTGTACGGCCCCCTAGTACCATTTGTTCTTGTCTCATGCATACTTTAATTAAGAAAATTCTACGTGATCATGAGTTTTTACAGGCACTTGCACACTCATTACAGGCACTTGAAAATATTGTCAACGAAAGTAGAACAAACTATCAAGTCATGTCTTGTTTAGTCGCAATGCAGGGAGAGTATCTTGTTTGACCCCTACATCTAATTTTCCATACATACTCTGTAAAAAGATCATGAGTTTTTCACATGAACCGTAATATCAAGAAACGATTTGCGCCTCTACAGCTTTACTTTATGTGACGACACAAAATCCATTCTATATGTTTACAATTTCTAATAATGGAATACAATTTTACGTTAGCACTGCAGTGAGGTGGCAGAAATTGGTAATGAAAGGTAGCAGTTAATATCTGTGAAAGTGCCCATAGAAATAGAACTCTACACTAGCGGCGCCAGCCATTGATATTTGATGAGGCACCACTTGGTGCAAGCACGTTGTCTTTGAGAACGTTAGCGTGCTTGCGACGACTGGTGACCCACCTCTCGTTCCGGTAGTGGATCTCTAGCTTACGGGTCGGTGATGCCGAGAAGATGAACCATCCATTCAATGAAATATCATAATATGTGGCCTGCTAGACCATTTTATTCACTTCTAACATTTTTGACCGCCTTTTTTGGAATTGGTCCCACTGTGCGTCGGTCAGGTCTGTTTAGTGTTCCACCTAACACTAAAACTTGGGCTTGTGCGTTTTGACCCCTTTGACAACGCTTCTGATTTTTATTGTCTTCCAGAAATGTCTAAGGACCGTAGCGATTCACAGCGAACTAACGGGAAATCGCATGGACATCAACTTATTTTTTGGAGAGTTCAGAACTACTTGTGGATCAGATTTCATGCGGGCTTAGGATTTTTTGTAATTCCTCAGATTTCAAGACATCCTTTTTGGTTTCTCCCTTTTTCTTCACGAGAACCTCTAAAAATCACGTTTAATGCATAATTATTATGAACGGTCAAAAAAAAAATTTATTAATTTCATTTTTATATTTCTACAATTTCTCGTTTTTACTTCTGAAAAAAACTTGAGACATCCTTGATGGCTTTTTGTATGAAAAAGTATCTTCTGAAGTCTTCAAAAGCAATCAGTAGACTTTTTCTTCAGGATCCAAAAAATCTCTTTGATTCCACGGCATTATAATGTTTAAACTCTAATTAACTTTGAAACCCCCTTTTGCTAACACACATATCTTGCCAGACAAAGACCAGATAATTGCTAAATATTTAAATGATATTTTTGTATACCGTAATCCGGGGGAACATTGATCACCGGGGTAACATTGATCAGTTTTACCACTTTCAAGAAATGAATAAAATATTATTTCCTGTTATCACAATTAGGGGAAAAGACGGCTTTGGCAGGTTTTGTTCTATTATTGGCAGGGGGTTTTTTGTCGACCGAATTTTATGAAATTTGACATCAATATTCTTTGATATGCAAAGAATGTTTAGGCCAAATTTGAGCATAATCAGTTATGAAAACCCCCCGTGACAATAATAGAACAAAACCTGCCAAAGCCGTCATTCCCCCTACTTATTGTGAGACCGATTTCAACCAAATTTGGTACACACATCCTCTATCCCAGTGGTCCCCAGGATGCTTACTATCAAGGGCCGCATTGCAATTTTGAACTATTGAAGCGGGCCGCAGTATATTTGCATTTTTGTTTTCCATTTTAAATAGAATTTCAAAACTTAGTACAAAATGATGTTTTATATCAAAAATAAAATTTTGACAAAATATTTTATTCTTATAAATAAATATTTTTGTTAAATAAGATAGATAATAAGATATTTAATTCCGCAGGTTTTATCGTCGTAGCTGACTCTCGTAACTACTGTTTCTGCTCTTTCAGAATGACAGGAGATAGTTCTTTTACATCCCCAGCTTTACGGTTCAGTTGGCAGAAAGTATTCTAAGCTATTTTTCCAAATGATCAGATGGTCGGTGTTCTGCCAATCCGCAGCAAGGGCCAATGAATAGAAAATCACCCAATTTTGCGCACAAAACAACGTGTTGCGATTGTAATTGTTTACAGAACTCATTGATCTAAACTCTTATTAGTAATTGAAGATATTTTTATCAAATAAATGCAAACATAGATACGAATATTTTTTTGTGTTCTTTTTACTAGGAAAGTATCACAAAACAGTCCAAAAGCCGCTTGTTGCGGTTAAGCAGAACCTTATGCATTTGAAGATTGTTGTCCACTATAAGTTGTCGCGCAAATAACGACAACATGTTGTGTAGAACTTGAGTAAATTAGCTTCTCTTCATCAATATCGGAGTCTGTAAAAAATGTTGATTTCTTTCAATATTTTTCGTAGCTTAAAGTACGTTGACATGATAGTCAACGTGTTCCCTGGAGTTAATTATCCAGCAATTTTTCAATTAAATTTCGCCGATCCCTTACTTATTTTTAAGAATAAAGGCATCCTTATTACGGAGCAGTATGAAGCAGCATTATTCTTACATGAAGCTCAATATTAAGCTCGATTAAACTCGCGAAAAAAAAATGCTATTTTTATAGCCCGGGGCAATAATATCGGAGTATGTTTGCTGTTAGCCTACATAATATTTTTGAAGTGAAGAATTTCATTTCATGATAACACGATTCATGCTTTATATATGGCGAGTCAACAACATAATGCTGCAAACTTGATAAAATCCTCGAATGCAACAACAAATGGGGACAATGAAAAGCTTTTCTAGTCATGCTTTATGCTTACAATGGGCCACATGTAGTGTATTCTCTAAAATCCTTCGCGGGCCGCATGAAAAGGCTTGGAGGGCCGCATGCGGCCCGCGGGCCGCACTTTGGGGATCACTGCTCTATCCTAAGGAGAAGATAACAAAGGGGGGAGGGGTGGTCATTCGGAAAGGAGGGAAGGTATGAGGGGAGGGGTTGTCTTTGGAAAATGAGCAATTCAGTATTACTCCCAACCCCCAGGACTGATTTCAACCAATATTTTTACACATATTCAATATAAGGATTCAATCATATGGGAGGCTGATTTGGAAAATAGGGGAGTGTTCTGGAGGGAGGGATATTGTTCAAACAATCCAGTGTAACTTCTGAACCCCCTGAACCGATTGCAACCAAATTTGGTACACATATTCTCTATCCTAAAGAGAAGATAACAAAGGGGGTAGGAAGGTCATTGTAAAAAGGGGGACGGTGGGGGTGAGGAACTCATTAAAGTACGAAAAATCAGGATAACTGTTAACCCCCAGGTAAGATTTCAACCAGATTTGGAACACACATTCTCTATCCCAAAGGGAAGATAACAAAGGGGTTGAGAGAGTCATTAGGAAAAAGGAAGGACGGAGTGTATTGTTTAGTTAACTATGTTTTGTAGCTTTTGAGCCCCTCAACCGATTTGCACCAAATGTGGAACACATATTCTCTAACAAAGGAGGAAGGAAGGAATGGCATGTGAATGAAACGAACGTTTTACGTACCTTTTAAATGCATGAGTCCGTTTGAACCAAATTTGGGACACATACTCTCAATCCTAAGGGGATGATTGTAGAGGAACTGGAGGGTCATTGAAGAAAGCGGTAAAACTTCTGAACTCCTTTACCGATATCCTTGAAAATTAGGACATATATCCTTTATACTTAGCATGCGATTATAAATGGAGTTGAACGGAAACAGGAGGTGTAAAGGAGGAGTAAGGTGCGTGAGGTTAAGCATCAGTAGGTCAGGCGTGAAAAACGTAAGAGATAATGTACGATAGGCATATCTAACGTTGGGCATACTTTAAATTCCCCATTCTTTAGTTTAGTAATTTGTAAAATTACCCGGAAACCAATCCTTTTAATTAAAAAAATCACAAAAAATAAACATTTTCCCGGAAATAACATATCCCCGAAAATAACATTTTCCGCAAGTATCATATCTTTGAAAACATTTCTTCGAAAATTACATTTCGCCCGAAAATTAAAATTCCTCGAATATGCCATTCCTAAAAGAATTCCGCAAATTTGATATTTCCCCGAAAATGTCATTCCCTCAAACGTGACATTTCTCCGAATATAACGTTCGTTTCCCCAAAAATGACAAATTCTTAAAAATGATATCTCCCCGAGTATGACATTTCCCCGAATGTGACATTTCCCCGAATATGACATTTCGCTGAAAATGACAATTTCTCGAAAATGACACTTCTCCGAATATGACAGTTTCGGTAAACATTTTTTTCTCGGTAATATAATTTCCAAGAATATAACAAGAGTTTATTCGTCGGAATTAATGTTTTCAAAAGTGATATCTACCTTCTTTTAATCATTAGATGTTCTCAAACCAATCGTTTGAAGTATCAACAACGAAACACGGGGGTTATTGATTACCAACTGGTTTAGCTAAATCAAATTGGCAATTCCAACAGCTGCGGAATCAAACTGGCAATCCCGGACAAGGCCGGGTACATACAGCTAGTTTTAACAATAAAATTAACATTAATTTTTGAACGTACAGCAAGCTGCCAAAAAAGCACTCAAAACAAATATAATAACAAAAAAAATACGCTCGTACCTATAGTAATGTGCTAAGCAATCTTATTTTCTTGGTTAATCCATAGTTTTTGTTTCGAAATTTTGTTATATATTGTTGAAAACCCAGATAATTCCACTAGCGGTGATGATATTTTTCTCGAAACAATCGATGCACATTAAGGGTATGCGATAACACACTTTTTGCTAACGAAACGAAACGAAATTTAAAATATCTATATTGATTCGAAATGAAACGAAACGAAATATAGATTTACTTTCGAGACTTCGAAACGATACGAAATCAAGGTCAATTTAATTCGAAATTTTACGAAACGATACGAATTTTTTTTTCCGCTGAATTTTTATTGGTTTTACATTATGAACGGAAATTTGATTTAACTTTTCATAGTCAAATAACTGTTTTGCTACTAACAGAATAAGCAGTCTGTGATAAATCGCCGCGTTCCCGTTTCAAGAAAAGTAAAAATATCCAAGAAACGATGTAAAAAAGAATATTATGAAAAAATACTCAATAGTTCTTGTCACTCCAAAGTTTGGAAATATCTAAATGAAGTGTTCGGGTGCTCTAAAAAAAGTGAACAAATAAAGATAAGAAGAGCTGGTCAAACTATAGATTCTGATCAGGATGTCGCCGAAGTGCTCAATGATTTTTTCGCAAATGTTGGGATAAAATTGTTGGCAGCCTAACATAAGCTGTTTTCAGCATAACATTCTGTATTTAGTTCTACAAGAACTGAATGAGTATCATGGTTCTTAATCGTAAATTGTGCAGTCCAACTGCAAATCACTGTTTTTGGATGTTTCTGCATACATTTTTCCATATAAACTTCCAACGAGTTTAGCACCACCCAAACGTTGACCGATTTGGCTGAAAATTTGTCCAGAGCATCAGGGCATCAAATAGAATCGAATAAGAGGGCGGCCCATCAAAAAATTTGAAAAAGTGTTTTTTGAGCCACCCTACTGCAGAGGTTGTGTATTGATTTAAGGATAACTCGTGGAATTATCTCTATATATAAAACATTTCGCTAGAAAGTTGAACAAATGTAAAAATACTACGTTCCCAATCAGGAGAAAATAACAAATTCATATCATATTGTGTTAATGAGTTCAACAGTTTTTCTTACATAGGCTGTTATAAACTTGGTTCAGGATGTTGTTAAAATAACTAAGTTTTCTAACAAAACAATGAAACATAACTAATTCTGTTATAATTTTGTTTAGAAAAAATGTGATAATATTTTATCATAACTCGATTATATCAACGGTTGCTATAAATAACTGATGTTGTTACAATCATGTTATAATCTTGTTTTGCCTTTCTAGTCGGGTTTCCATAAGTTCTGAGGAAAACCATCAAGCTCAAAGTGAAATTGTCCTAGAGTGCGACGATGCAATCAACTAAGCAAATCACAAGTGAGGTTTGTCTATTTACTTATAACTGAGGAGAGGTATGAATATAAGTTACTATTAAAAAATAATATGCGAATTAAAAAAATAAATCAGTTTTAGACAAACGACAGCACGTAAATCGAGATATCTTCATTAATAGGCGTGACACTTCACACGTAAACGCCTTCTTTGATAGCGATTTCTCATTCGAAGTTCTGGCAATAATTGAATCACGTAATAAATCAAAATCTCCATCTCGCATTCACGAAATTTTGTATTCAGGTCCCCTGCCTGCCTGCTTGGTCAAATAAACCGTACATATGGAGTGTAACCTTAATAATACCAAAAACTAAGCCGTCATAAAAAACCCTGAATTATCCACCTAATGGAAGTATTGACGCAATAGATGAAAAGTTGCTCCCAGCTCACAATTTCTTTCTGTGCAACTATTTGCGCACACCAAAAGGAAAAATCGAGCGAGTCCCAGTCGTCGAATGTGTTCCAGCACCCCGAGTCGGCATGATTTACGATCCGTAAGTCATCAACATAAATTTTGCACGCAAGCCTCCCATTCGCGCAATTTCGCCTTCCGAAGAGAGAAGGAATCTTTTTCTTTTTCCACTTAATATGAAACGAAGCAGGCAACCCATCGGAAGAGGCATCATAAAACATACGAAGATGACAATCTGCGCTCTTCGTGTGTGTGTGTGTGTGCGCGCTTTCCGGTGGGTTGATATGATCCTCTGCGAGATATCCTCCCTGAAGAAAGGCTTCCGTTTGATATCAAACCATTTATAACGTCGGTTCAATTGATTCTCTAGGTTTATGTGGCCATATGTTGGTCCAGTCATATTTTCACTTAAGGACGCCATAATGTAGAACGAGCTTAAGGAATGGGCTTTGGAGAATAGTTTGCGCTGGGCGCTTTGCACAACTAAGGATGGAGAAGGACAGTCGTGGCTCGCAGGAGAACAATCCAACGATTTTTAAAATGTAAACTTTATTACCGAACCGAGATAATTGATTTTCTACAAGAATGTAGCTTGATGGGTGGTTTTTGGATATTCATATTCAAACTTCGTACACCTAAATTCGTTTGGGCAACAATTCAACGGATGATTTCATACATTTGGATCATACGGACGCATTGTTCCAGATTATTTAGATATTTGAGGGGGTTAGAAGCAGAGGGATGTAAGTGACATTTTGGTCAACATTGAGTTGACTAGATAACCTAGATTGGTACAAGTTCCCTAAATGCTGAGAATGCGCAACGAACCCAGAGCTTATCCTTGGACCTAGGACCTCTCAACCTCCCGTCCTGGGAGGTGTGTTCATAATCATCCTCAGGAACTTATTTTGAACCCGTTGGAATTTCAGATGATGAGTTTTTCCACAGCTTTCCCAGACCGGCACATAGTGGCGGGCCCCCATACAAATACCGGACAAAACCTAATATGTTGCTTTTTAACCAAAGAGTAATTTTGTAACGCTTAATTCATTTTTAGGTGAGAATTTGTTATCCAGCATATACTGGGATCGAAGTAGGTTGTCGTGAGAAGTGGACGGGAAATTTTTACGTCCGTCATTTTTCCAATGTTTTTCGCGTTTCATTGGTAAAATAGTAAAAAAAAAAGTACTAGAAGCAGTCAAAACAAGAATTATTTGAATATATTCGACAAATACGGGCATAGACAAATTGCCTAAATTGGATGAGGAGCTTTGTACTTGTTCAGGAAGTGACTACACGAGCGTATGTGAGGACCAGATGAGAGTTGACGGAAGAAACATAATCTTCATGTGGATTGGCGTACTAGCATTTTTTGGAACAAATTGATCTCTCTCTACCGACAACAGCGGTAGAAACGAAACATGGAAATGTATGGATTTTCACCAACAACATCATCAAGTACTTTAGATAAAACGTACGATGGCAAAAGGAATCGGAAGTCCAGAGAAACAACATATGTAGGTTATAAGTGAGTAAACACACTTCGTCAAGGTAAGACAATTTCGTTATTCTTTTATAACATTAAGTATTTTAAAACATGCTTTTATACTATTCCACATGTTTAAGAAAACGACTTGGGTTCACTGAGTAGAATTTTTATAAAAACTAAGAAAGTGGTGCTATAACGAAATGGCGCAATTACGCTTCATAACGATGGGATTCAAACAATCTTATAATAACTCGATTCTCGATATCTTTTTCTTTTTTCACATTGATAGGAACAAAGGCATTTTTTACTCTGATATTCTGTATCTGGTAAGATACCTTGCTAGTCATTGCTACGATGAATCATTGTGTAGCATGTTCAATGTGCGTCAGAAAGCTGCTTTTAAGGATTACATAAACTACTTTGGAAAATTACATAAAAAGCTGACAAAATAATTTAAAATTATCAATTAAAAATTAAAGACAAAAAAATGTATTTTCCCCCTGTCATAGAATATACTTTTCTGCAAGATTTTAACTGATTTAACATAATTTTTATCATATTAACGGAGAATCTTTATTTTTATTCTTTATTAAAGAGGCTTGTGGACTGGCTCACTTCTGATGAAGAATCTTCTAATTATGTATTATTTTCATAATTATATTATACTCAGCGCCGTAGCGTGCGGTTGGCCAGGTTGGCCTCCGCCAAGGGCGCCAGTCTTTAGGGGGCGCCGAAATCAAGGATTACGCTGTAAGCAAAGGACAAATTTATTTAGTTTAGGGTTGGTACAATGGTAGAGATATGTCTTATGACAAGTAAGAGATATGTGGAATAATCTAGAGCAAGCCAAAAATATTGCTTTTTTCCACATCAACATGTTAAATGGATTTGTTTTAGTTTTGACTGATAATCCGATTTCTCAAGGACCTCCGAAACCGGTTACAAGAGGTCAGTAGAAAAAATAGAAAAACTAAAATATAATATTTAACAAGTTATTTGACAATCATGGATTTTGATTATCGACATTGTGTGAATCGGATTATTTAAAATTTTAGCTATTACACATTAGGGCCACCGAGGGATTTCCGGAGCCATAATGTTTGATAGCAGTGACTATTCGCGATATGTAGAACTTATTGAAGCAGTGCAGCATACATGTTACCCTTATGAACCATATCAAAGAATAAGTCGCATGCAGATCACATCATTAACTCGGCGTGTCCTTGATGTGTCTACGCTTCATCGACTTGTACATGGATCTATTCACTGCAGCATTACTAGTGAACTCCAGTTTTGGTTTCCCACGCATGGTCTACGTCAGTTGGATCTCTTCTACATCTCTAGATTAAGGACAAACCTGGGAAAAGCTGCACCTCTTTCTCGTTTATGCCAGACTTACAACGAGGGCTACAACGAAGTGGACATTTTAATGGAGCTTTCGCAATTCAAAAGGATTATCCGAAACTAGCAGCTTTGCTAAGCTTTAAAACTTTATTATATTTTGGTCCGATTATTGGGTAACCCTGTAGGACACTATACAATATATGAGATAAATAAATAACTTAATTAACTAAAAAAAGGACAATTCACACTCAAATTCATTGGTTTGAATTTATTCAGTTTTTTCAAGTGGACATCTTTAAAAGGTTACATTCATAATAAACCGATTGACAAAATTTAGAAGTGCCCTTGTTCTTATATCCGGAAGTAGTGGTATGGATTTTTTGTGTAATTTATAGTTCAGGTAAATTTCCCGGTTTTTGTTTTTTTTCATTTCTTCTTATTATAATCAAATGTATATTGGTCCTGAGGTGGACGGCAATTCCGACCATTGAACAACCCACTGCATAGTTCAATTTTATCAACACAAATATGTAAGTACAGGAAGTGACTTCAAACTATCGACAGACACAGTCCTGAGTTAAATTTTCCTTGATCCAAACAGATCCGTTGGCGAATTCGACCATCAACCAATCTACACACCATACAGTTATTTTTGATTTAACTTGTCCTAACTGGGTTCAGTGGTCCAAAGCTACATTTTCTTGATCCAAATAGGTTCAATGGCAACTCCCGGCTACCAACAAACCAACTCCAAAATATGGTTTTCCCTGATTCGACTAGATCCGGTAGAAACACTGACCTTCAACCATCTCACCCCAGAGTGAAATTTTATTAACTCTGTTAGGTCCAGAAGTGGTTTCAAAACACCGTCAGACCAACTCCAGAATCGGATTTTCCGATAACGATTCCGATCGACCGACGCATTTCAGAGCTGGATTTTATTGGCCCAACTAGACCCAGGAGTGCGTAGGCTCTGAAAAAAACCTTAACATTATTAATGAACATCCAGCACGGCTCTAGAAGGTCGCTTAAATAACTTGTAAAATAATCAAAAAAAAAGTATCACCAAATGGAAACAAATCTTAGATGGACATTCTGCAATTCAAATGATCTTCAGGAACAAAAGTTCTTGTTCTCTTCACAGTATTCTCGCTTAACTTTTCAAAATGACCCAAGTAACATTTTTTTCATGAATTAATTTGAATAGCGCAATCAACAGAACAACATGAAAGCTATTGATTGCAGTATTCAAATTAATTCATGAAAAAAAATTTACTTAGGTCCTTTTGAAAAGTTAAGCGAGTATTGAATGATTTTTAAAGCATCTTTAAACCACTAAACCTTCTAATTTTACTGTTCATGCATATCAAATTGTCAAATTTTCCCATTTTTATAATCAAAAGAGGGGCGCCAAATCATGGTTTCGCCAAGGGCGCTAGCAGTCCACGCTACGGCTCTGATTATACTATTTAATATATCGATCATCATATATAAGTGAAGCTGATTTTAAGGATATTTATTCCGTTCAATCTTAGTGGGTTAATATATAAATACCTCTGATATGACTAGTCTATGATATCGAGCCGCACTGATCTGAAATACCGTTGTTGAGAAGTATGTGTGAAATTTAAAAAATACTAAATATGCGGTTGTTGTCGCACCGCGGATTGAATTGGGAGATTCCATCGCGGCAAGGTGGTTGCTACATGATGTATACTGTACAGTCTTTCTCTACCCGATTATGGACGATACCAATATGTAGAAAACATACACAGGAAACTTGGTGACAATTTAACATTTACATTCGAATCTATTCTTCCAATATCTTCTATCTGTTATCTGCTCGTGGTTTGTTTGTATATAATTCAATGTAGGTATATAATCATTTTCTTCATGTCTATAGCCCGGATTGGATTAAGTTACACACAATAGTTATTTTGTTTGTTTCCTACACAATTTTAAAATTAATAAATGGATGATGCCTACTAGCATTCAGAATCCATTACTTCAATAACTTTTGTTCAAATGTGTGCTATTCGGAATCTTGCTGTTAATGTTAAACTACGATCTATAAAAAAGCTATAGGTGTGGTTAGAAATAAATCATTTCTCTCTGTTGAAATATAGTATTCTTTTTGAGCTCTAATGAGGAATAAAGATATATTCAGGTTTTTCATCAATCTCTTTAGCCAACTCTTCTAATCTCTGGACATTACAAGAAAAAATCAGGATACATATTCATTTTAATCAAAACGCTCATGTTATTATGTATGAATCATACAGTATGGTACTGCCATCCGTCTTTTTGTTTCATCTATTCAGAAATCAAGAAGTCTATTTTTCAATCTGGGAACCAGAAGGATGAGTATTCTATTCCCCGATTTAAGCCAGGACATTCTTGGACGAACTATTGGTATATCTAAAAACAGCATTAATCAAAAACTAGCTGGTGTTGAAGAAAGGACATCCCTCATCCAGGACATGCGAATTGAAACTTGGTGAGAGAATTCCATTATATACATATATACAGGCCGGACTCGATTATCCGGAGTGTTGAAAAAAATTTCACTCCGGATAATCGAACCCTCCGGATAATCGAGCCATTTTTTGTTGTCGCTGAAAATTTAACTTTTGCTCAAATAATCTTTATTCTAGTTATATAAAATCTAATAAAATATCCCATTGGTCCGTTCATGGGTTCTTCTGACTACCGTTAGAGGTCTGCGCCGATCCTAAAATCGTCAGCGGCGGCGTTTGTCATATTATTTGTCGGCGAAGGCTTGGCGATTTATTTATTACGTTCGTAACGTAAAGTTTTTTTTTCAGGACATATTTAAGACATTAACGGGGGAACCTTTTTATTTCGCCGGAAAACTCTAATGAACTGTCCCAGGAGTTTTTCGAACTTTAACTAAAATTTTTACCGGAATTTCTTTGAAATTTTCACGGGAAATTGTTCAGAAGTTTGCCTATGCCACCGGACATGCACGCTTCGATTTTTTTCTCGTCGAGAATTTTCCTGAGTTTGCAGTTGTGATTTTTTTTTGTGTTTCACAAAAAGTGTTTCCAACGGAATTTCAACTGTTTTTTTTCGGAATTTCTTTGAATTTCTACGTGAAATTTTTTATGTAGTCCATTAATAATTTTTCGGAAATTCTACGAGAAAATTTTGAAAAGACGTGTTCCATACGGTTATTATGTGGAAAATGGTTTGGAAAAGCCACATACTCTTACAGGTCGTTTGGTCGAATAGGCCTTGTCGTCGAAAATTCCATTTGACCGAAACGGTAGTTCAGCAGGAAAAGCATTTTGGCCGAAAATGTTATTCGGCTGATCGGATTATATGGCGAATTACGTCGACCCGTTCGGCCAAACGCCATTTTGAACAAATGAGCTGTCGGAGTAAACGTCTTTTTCGGCCAAATTATCAGATCTTCACCCGTACGTCGCTTTCAGCTAAATGATATTTTTGGCCAAACCATTTTCGACCTTATGTCACCTCGTCCTACCATTCAACATTTTCGGTCCAACGATTTTTTTCTGCAGCTCGGGCAAATAACACTTTCGGTCAAATGTTCATTTCGGCCAAGTGGCCACGACCATCTAGGTCTTCTTGGCTAAATGACTTGTTCGGCCGAACATTAGACATTATCGGCCATATGTCTATTTCGGCTAAATGCCAGACGAGTTTCAGATTAATGAAATATTCGGCCAAACAACAAACGGCCCTTCCCCGTCAAAACATTTGATTTCAACAGGAAATTCTTGGAAATTGCAGGTAATTCTTTGAGATTCTTTATAATTTTCCCGGGAAATTTCTGGAATTTACACCTGGTGGACTTCGTGGCCGTGTGGTTAGTTGTATCAGTCGTTTAAGCGTATTTGAAAACCATAAAGTGTGAGTGTGATTCCCGCCCTAGTAGGAGAAAACATTTCGTGAAGCGGAAAACGCTCCGCTGATTCACTGGGTGCTGTGTGAATGTCCTGTCCGTCGTCTAATGCTAAGTTTTAAGTAAACAGTCTGTGCGACCTCTGGTCAAAGACGGTGATCCTGTCTTCCTTTCTTTTAAATAATACAAAAAAAAAATTTACCAATTTTTTAAGGAAATTTACTTAGAATTTCAACGGTACACTCAAAATAATTTTCACTTAGAAGCTACTTGAAAACATATGTAGATATTTTCCATGTAGTTTCGGGTGTAAAAGTTAAATGATTCATTAGTGATGGCACTCATTATTCTCAATTCACTAGAAAATCAAATAAAATTTAAGTGAATTTTCGTTTGGCCATGTACTTAAATTTTAAATAAAACTTCGATAATTTATTTCTCTAATATTCCTGTATAGTTGATATCCCGTCCACTACAAGCGGACGAGGACAAAAAAAATGGAGTAGAAAATTAATCCACACTCAAACATATTTTTTGCAAATCGTTCTCATAATGATTCTGCAAAATGTTTCATTAGCGATTGTTAATAAACATCCATTTCGCTTTGAGAACCGCACTCATATATTTTTTATGCATTCATTTTGAGTAGAATTCACTAGAAGAGTATATAGATATTATTTTCTATGTTTTCTAATGAATTCTACTACATTTCTTATGAGGATGCACTTGTGATTTGAGTAAGTTTTATTTGATTCCAGTAAGGCCGATGAAAGTTTCGATTTTTAAAGTCTACATGACTTTTTATAGTGGAATTAAAGTGATAATTATTTTGAGTGTAGTATTTTCGAGATAACGAAGGAAACTCTTCAGAATTTTCAATGAAAGTTCTTAGTTTTACGAAAAGCTTTTCGATGTTTCAACGAAAATTGTATGGAATTTTCAAATTGCTTTTTTTCACGAGAAATCCCCTTGAGTTTCAACGGGATCAGTGACGGGAAATGTCATTTCGATGTCATGAGACTAATTTGCTAATAACTTTATTCACAAGTCATTTATAATTTTGTGTTACATGTAAACATGTAGCCCTCAAAGGACCCGAACACTTTTTCTAACAGGTAATTTCTCTAAACATGATATTGGCGACGTGAGAGCCGAATTAGTGTTAAATGACATTAATGTCATGACATTTCGTGACATTTTTTTAATCTCGCTCTCATGGCTCTCACTTTG
Organism: Armigeres subalbatus; assembly: GCF_024139115.2. NCBI lineage: Eukaryota > Metazoa > Arthropoda > Insecta > Diptera > Culicidae > Armigeres > Armigeres subalbatus. The sequence goes on from NC_085140.1 coordinate 121,140,803, forward strand.
TATTTAGAACAATGATCTGTTCGACAAAGTTCTAGGACTCTTTAAATACTCCATGTCAATCAAAAAATCCGAACTGTAAATGACTTTTCGAAAAAGTTATTAGAAAATTAGTAATAGCATTGCCATGACATTTTTTTGACATTTCCCATCACTGAACGGGATTGCCATAAACTGTCGGCGGCGACGGCACACACCTCTAACCACCGTGTGGAGGGTAAAAAAGAAAACTTCTAAATTTTATCGTTAAGCACCAAGATTTTTCAGATGCACTTGATGTTGTGGCTTATACATGTCATAGCCTTCCAAAAATTCCGGAACGTCCATGAAATAAAACAAAAAAAAAATGAATTTCATTGCATAGCAACATTTGTCATTCTAACATAGGAATTTATTTCATTTGATTTATTCAAACTAAGGCCTCTGCAATACATAAATTTCATCTACATTCCGCTCAGTCTATAGTTACACGTCGCCAACTTTGTAGTCCACGGAGGGACCTCAAATCGATCCACCTTGCTCTCTGCGCACCTCGCCTTCTTGTCCCCTGCGGATTCCTATCAGGAACCATTTTTAACGGGTTATTGCCCGACATTCTGAGCATGACATTGTGTATTAGGGTGGTTCAAAAAATCGATTTTGCTCCACAGTGCTCATCTGATTCTTTACCATGTTCTGAGTGTCCTCTGAAAATTTGAGCTCATTTGGATTAAAACTGATTTAGCACAAGCCGTTTCAAGTTTGCATGCAAATTAGTATGGGGAAATTTATTTTTTCGTTATACTGTTAATGACATTTCCCCATTAAGCGTAGTTTAAAAGAAAACCTACATAGCTAAAAGGGATACTCAACAGCTTTCACCCAACGAAAACCGCATAATGATTAATCGTTCCAATAATTAGTAATCGATTTTAAGACAGGTTGCGAATCTTTAGTCATGATCGTTAAACTTCTTTGAGGGCATCACTGAAATGTGCAGTGCAACATAGTAGCCTGAATTTGTGTATGCTATCTTTCGCGCCACGAGCAGCAATGTTGCCTGTTGATGAGTTATGCAATTAGCTCCAGAAAACCACGGTATAGATTAAATTCGATTACTAATTATTGGAACGATTAATTGAGATGCGGTTTTCACTGAGTGAAAGCTGTTGAGTATTCCTTTTAGCTATGTAGGTTTTCTTTTAACATGCGCTTGATGGGGAAGCGTCATTAACAGTATAATGAAAAAAATAATTTCCCCATACTAATTTGCATGCAAACTTGAAACGGCTTGTGCTAAATCAGTTTTAATCCAAATGAGCTCAAATTTTCAGAGGACACTCAGAACATGGTAAAGAATCAGATGAGCACTGTGGAGCAAAATCGATTTTTTGAACCACCCTATTGTGTATGGACCACCTTGGCCACCGAGTGATTCTATGAGATATCTAAAAAATTTGTATGGATTGTCACACCTCAGGAAACCCCCCTCTCCCTCTAAACGTTACGTAATTTATGGATGTTCCCTAGACACAAAGATTTTTCAGCGCAATTTGTTGTTACTATGAATAAACAACTGGTGTTTTAATCCATACATGGACCACCGTTGGTGAAATAATTATTTTTTCATATAAGTATTGAGGCTGTTCACAAATTACGTAACGCTGGACGGCCGTGCGTTACGATTCATACAAACCAATTAAACCTGCCATAAACAAAAGCGGTACGAGGAGTCTGAAGGACCATTTGGTGGCATGAATCACAATGTCAATGCTGTACTCAGAGTGTACATACATAGAATGCTTAAAATAAATATCGGTGCCTTGAATTGAAATTCATAAAATGACCAATTATGAATTTTCTTGATTTCCGTTCCTTTAGGGTTGTTTCACAAAATCCGTAACGTTGAATTTCATAATTTTGTTACCCCATCCTCCCTCTCGTAACTTATGGAAGGCTTATTTTTTACGGATCGTAACGCTTGGTCTGACTTCCTTATTTCCCCTAAAGCGTTACGTAATTTAAGAACAGCCCCTTGAGGAAGATCCATTAATAACGTAACGCAAAATTGGCCATTTCAACCCCCCAAGTATGAATCATTGCAATTTTTTGTATATATTGTCACACTTCACTTTACCCTTCCTCCTCTGAGCATTACGTAATTTATGGATGTTCCTAGGGAAAGCGAGAAAGTCACTATCATGTCTTGCACATATTGGATACGTTACGGATACACAAAGATAGTATTTCTATTTTCGCAAGATGGGTAAAAAATATTACTCCGGATAATCGAGCCATTTTCTCTGGTTAATCGAGCCTCCGGATAATCGAGTCCGGCCTGTATACAAACTTTATATTGAAACTATGATTATATAACAAAAAAATAACCATCAGGGCACGATTGAAGCGATTTGGATTGGAAAAAGTGGGATAGCCAACTTCCTTTTGTAAATATCTCGTGGATAAAGGGCGGACTCTTCTCATAATCTATTGGGTCAATCTGGGAAACGAGGGCTTGATAATATTATTGTATGTACGAACTTTCTTCTGGAAGAAGATTCTCTATTCATCCCGGGGATTCGCATAAGTGTTTCTGCTTATGGAACCACCATTTTTGGCCCTTCATACAAGAGTTTGATGAAATACAAACAATAATATAATCATGATCAAATCGTTTGTCAGATATGGCCAGTGCTATCGGCAGGTGCCTTGCCACAATAGATGGTAGTATCATCATCATCATCATCATCAGAATTGTTATCCAGCATATACTATGCTACTCGAGTACTTCTGGAAGCGCAAGCCTTAAGGTCTGAAGCATTAACAGCGTTCTGATTCTAACATTGAAACAGTTAATTTCCAGCTTTAGGGCAGCTAGGAGCAAATCATCAGGATGTAGACGTTAACCTCGAGTTTTTGTGAGTGTCAGTGATGAATTCCACGTTTATTTCTTTCTCCTCAAGGCCAAACTTCAGCTCGGATGTTTCGGTCTTGAGCAAACAACAATTCAGTTGACCAGGCTCACCCTAGGATGGGATGTGTCAACTCAAAAGAATTGATTTGTTGTTTTTAGTCGATTTGCTCTGGACGAGGTGGTCACAGTGCAGCCAAATAATATGGTACAAAATCTTTTAAATATCATGTATCAAAATTTGATGTTTTTCTTCCCGTTCCATCCACTATTATATGTAGAAGTGAAAGACTAACAGGGGAAAGTTTTCGCTACTGAAAAAATAACTGAGATCGAAAATGACAGAAGGTGAATGATAATGCTTAAAATCAACAGTTTAAACCTGAACAACCCTTGAGAATAATTTATATGGCGTTTGCAGTTCAATATAAATTTTTTCTTACCAAAAAACAGAACTCAAACATTTACGTATTTTGCTTAATATCAGCAAAAACCTGCAACACAGCCAAACTAACAACATGCTGCCCTACGGAAGAAACGCGCCGCTACCAATCAAGAGTAATCGATTGTCATTTTCAACCAATCAGTAACCGGTACGATTGTGACTGACAAATCGGTACGATTTTTTACTGACTAACATGCATCCTATCCTAGGAAGGCTCACCCAGCCATTTTCGAGCTGCGAGAAGATTCAGCATATTATTTTGAATTAAATATGGCTAACTAGTATTGTGTTCAAAACAATTAAACTGTATTTAAAAAAGCTGATTTAATCCACCTAGCCAGTATTAGTGCCCTTCTCATGCAAAAAACAAAACTAAAAATATGGTGAGTGTATTTTAGCGTGTTTGCGCATAGAAAATTGTATTTTGAAGAGGGCCCCTCGAAGGCACCTCCTTTCAAGAAGGCTCCGAAGCCTCCTTTCAAGAGGCTCAGGCCTCCTTTCAAGAGGCCCCGGGAAGCCTCCTTTTCAAAGATTTCAAGAGGCTCCTGGAAGCCTCCTTTCAAGAGGCTCCGAAAGCCTCCTTTCAAGAGCTCCGAAGCCTCCTCTTCAAGAGGCCTCAGCCTCTGTCCAAGAGGCCTGCCAGAAGCACTCCCGTTCAAGAGGGGCCTCAGAACCTCCTTTCAAGAGGGCCCTGGAAGCCTCCTTTCAAGAGGCTCGAAGCCTCCCCTTCCAAGAGGGCCCCAGCTCGAAGCCTCCTTTCAAAAGAGCTCCAGAAGCCCTCCTTTCAAGAGGCCCTCAGGAAGCCTCCTTTCCAGAGGCAAGGCTCAGAGCCTCCCTTTCAAGAGGCTCAGAAGCCTCCTTTCAAAGAGGCTCTGGAAGCCTCCTTTCAAAGAGCTCAGAAGGCCCTCCTTTCAAGAGGCTCCAGAAGCCTCCTTTCAAGAGGCAGGCCCTCAGAAGCCTCCTTTCAAGAGGCTCAAGCCTCCTTTTCAAGAAACTCTGGAAGCCTCCTTTCAAGAGGCCTGGAAGCCTCCCCTTTCAAGAGGCCTGGAAGCCCTCCTTTCCTTTCAGAGGCCTCAAGCCTCCTTTCAAGAGGCTCAGGAAGCCTCCCCTTTCCAAGAGGCTCAGAGCCTCCTTTTTCCAAGAGGGCTCAGCCTCCCTTTCAAGAAGCTCCAGAAAAGCCTCCTTTCAAGAGGCCTCAAGCCTCCTCCAAGAGGCCCAGCCCTTCAAGAGAGCTCAAGCCTCCTTTTCCAAGAGGCTCCGGAAGCCTCCTTTCCAAGAAGGCTCGGAAGCCTCCTTTTCAAGAGGGGCTCCGGAAGCCTCCTTCAAGAGGCTCCGGCCTCCTTTCAAGAGGCCCAAGCCTCCTTTCAAGAGAGGGGCTCAAAGCCTCCTTTCAAAATCGGAGGCCTGGCCTTTCAAAATCAGGAAGCCTCCTTTCAAGAGGCCTCAGAAGCCTCCCCTTTCAAGAGGCTCCAGGAAGCCTTCTTTCAGAGAGGCCTGGAAGCCTCCTTTCAGAGAGGCTCTGGAAGCCTCCCCTTTCCAAGAGGCTCAGAGCCTCCTTTCAAGAGGCCTGGAGAGCCTCCTTTCAAGAGGGCCCAGCCTTCAAGAGGTGGTCAGCCTCCTCTCAAGAGGCTCAGGAAGCCTCCTTTCAAGAGGCCTGGAAGCCTCCTTTCAAGAGGCCTCAGGAAGCACTCCTTTCAAGAGGGCTCGGAAGCCTCCTTTCAAGGCTCAGGGAAGCCTCCAGAGCCTGCCTTTCAAGAGGCCTCAGAAGCCTCTTTCCAAGAGGCTCAGGAAGCCTCCCTTTCAAGAGGCCTCCGGAAGCCTCCTTTCAAGAGGGCCCAGAAGCCTCCTTTCAAGAGGGCTCAGGAAGCCTCCTTTCAAAGAGCTCAGAGCCTCCCTTTCAAGAGGCTCCAGGAAGCCTCCCTTTCCAGAGAGGGCCCGGAAGCCTCCCCTTCAAGAGGGGCCTCAGAAGCCTCCTTTCAAGAAACTCCAAGCCTCTTTCAAAACCTCCTTTCAAGCGGGCCTCAAGCCTCCTTTCCAGAGAGCTCAGGCTCTAAAGCCTCTTTTCAAGAGGCTCAAAGCCTCCTTTCAAGAGGCTCCGGAAGCCCTCCCTTCTCAAGAGGGCTCGGAAGCCTCCTTTCAAGAGGCCTCCTGAAGCCTCCTTTCAAGGCTCAGAAGCCTCCTTTCAAGAGGCCTAAAGCCTCCTTTCAAGAGGGCCTCAGAGCCTCCCTTTCAAGAGGCATCTGGAAGCCCTCCTTTCAAGAGGCTCGGAAGCCTCCTTTCCAAGAGACTCAGAAGCCTCCTTTCAAAAGAGGCTCTCCAGAGCCTCCTTTCAAGAGGCTCAGAAGCCTCCTTTCAAGAGGCTCTGGCTTCCCTCGAGAGGCTCAAGCCTCCTTTCAAGAGGCTCGGGAAGCCTCCTTTCAAGAGGCCTCAGAGCCTCCTTTTCAGAGAGGCTCAGAAGCCTCCTTTCAAGAGGGGCCCTGGAAGCCTCCTTTCCAAGAGGCCTCGGAAGCCTCCTTTCCTAAGAGGCTCTGGGCCTCCTTCTCAAGAGGCTCAAAGCCTCCTTTCAAGAGGGCTCCGGAAGCCTTCTTTCAAGAGGCTCTGGCAGCCTCCTTTCAAGAGACCCCAAGCCTCCTTTCAGAGAGGCCGGAAGCCTCCTTCAAGAGGCCCGGAAGCCTCCTTTGGAGGCCCGAGCCTTCACATTCCAAGAGGCCCCAGGCCTCCTTCCAAGAGGCCCGAAGCCTCCTTTCAAGAGGCCCGGAAGCCCTCCCTTTCAAGAGGCCAGGAAGCCTCCTTTTCAAAGAGGCCCTGGAAGCCTCCTTTCAAGAGGGCCCGGAAGCCTCCTGCCTCCTTCAAGGGCCCAGGCCTCTTCCGGGCCCAGAGCCCTCCTTTTCTAAGAGGCTCAGGCCTCCCTTTCAAGAGGCTCTGAGCCTCCTTTCAAGAGGCTCGGAAGCCCTCCTTTCAAGAGGGCCCAGAAGTCTCCCTGTATCAACAGGCCCAGGAAGCCTCCTTTCCAAGAGGCCCAGGAAGCCTCCTTTCAAGAGGCCCGAAGCCTCCTTTCCAAGAGGCCCAGAAGCCTCCTTTCAAAGCCCGGAAGTCTCCTATCAGCAACAGGTGAGCCTCCTTTCAAGGCCGGAAGCCTCTCCTTTCCAGGGCAGAAGCCTCCTTTCAGAGGCCAGAGCCTACCTAAGAGAGCCCGAAGCCCCTCCTTCCAAGGGCCTGAAGCCTCCCTTTCAAAGAGGCCCGAAGCACTCCTTTTCAAAGAGGCCCGGAAGCTGCGCATCTTACCAAGCGTCCAACTCTATATGCTCTCTGATTCGAGTTTTGAAACTAACCCATCAAATTCTATACTACATGCAGATAAAACACCAGCCTCTTTTTGAAGTTTGGTTTTGGCAGTTTTGAAGTAATTTATGCTTGTCTCTCTCTGACAGTAAAAATTTTAATATTTTATCATAATTCATGTTCGAATTTCTCTGTGTTTGAGATTCCAACCACAAGAACGAAGATGTTTAGTTTTGCTTTATACGTGCTTGAAAATGGGAAAGCCTAAAATACACAAAAATATGAATTGTCATTACAATGAATGGACCGTAAATTGCGCCAGAAGATTACAACAGACCAAAGCTTCTGCTGCAGAATTTCGTGAGCCAATACTTAAACAGAACTCCAACAAAGTCAACAAACTGTTGGCCTCAAACCGGAAAATGAACTTTTGTATCCAACAGTAGCAAAAGCTGGGCAATCTATGGGCAAAACATCAAATTGCTAAACCAGTTGTGCCCCAGAAGGATGAAAGGATACCGCACTCGGCAATGGGATGAGCGATCAGTAGCCATGAAGACTATAAGGACATTGGCACAAAAGGGCAAGCAGAAAGCTATTGGTTCGTTCCGAAAAGGCAATTTTCTTCTGTTTCGCCACGATGCAGATGTTGCCAAGCTTGGGCTCGTTTGATTACACTGACTTGGGAAATCAATCAATGCACCCGGTGTAAAGGGAAAAGACTGTTGGCCAGGTTTCCAGACGATGCAGACGAATAGCTGGACACCATGTAGCCAGAGTGTAGAGCATTGTCGTTCGACCCATCAACCGATAAACTTACCACAATCAATGAATGGCGGTGATAGTTCGATCCGATTTCTATCGACGACGATGGCGGTGACCGGGGGGGTATAAGCTTAATATGTACAAAGCTCCGAAGGTTGATTGAACCTCTCTCTCCGCTTTTCTGATAGCATCGAGGTTTGGGAAGAACAGTGGAATTCTGTTGTTTCACTTATTGAGACGGTACACGACCAGGTAATAAACTGAGTCCCGGACCGGCAGGTGGCACGATTATCCACCGAAGACTCTGGAGGCCGTGTCTACATGATTGGCCTGACCGGTCACTGTAATTTATTCAATTATGTAGTTTAAATTTTCATTTTTCCCTTAGCTGACAATAATAAACTAAAATAGAGACAAGTAAAATGGCATAAGACAGGCATCCCTCGATTGAATAAACCCCTTTGTAATGAATGTAATGCTGATATTTCCTGAAAAAGTCTAATGCTTTTCTTATATAAGAATTTCTTGGACAATTGTAAGAATTGCCTGGAAAATTATTAGAATCAATAAAATTTTAGGAATATTCCGAAAAATTCTCGAATTTTTCTTTGGGAAATTCTTTGAATCTTGATTGCGGGTGCCACACAAAAATTGGGAATATCTTAGGGAAAATTAGGGATTTTCAGAAAAACTCGGGAAAGAAATTATAATCCTTTTATGGAGAAAGTTTATAAAATTGGGTATTACCTGTACCGGAGCTAGTATGGAACGGAAAACGAATGTAGAGAGGATATTGTAACTGCCATCTATGTTTGTACAGCTTCGAGCTTGGAAACGGTGTTTACCCTTCGCCACATCCGCTGGGACACAGTGGAAGGTTCAAATGGAGAACCAAAGTGTATTAGCAATTTTCCAGTTTGTATGATTCATCGTATCGTCATTGTTACACTGGAGGGGATAACAGGACTGGACCACATACATTCGTGTCTACAATGGAAGTGTGATTTTAATCACTTTTTTGTGTCGAAAGAACACATAGTGGAACAGCACACCTCGATTCTGAAACACATCAGGTAGCTTGGTGCTGCGCGAAGAGTTGTTTACGACGTTTTTTGTCCTATAGCCACAACATATTTATCCTTTAACGATGGGTAACAGCAAGGATTTACTCGCTGCCGGAAAAGGATTGGATCCATTGTAAGGGATGCTGTTGGCTGCTGCTATCCGGTTGTCTTCGTATTGTACTGCTACACAACCCGGGCCGCCGATGCTCCATCCATGCGGTTTCGAAACCACTCTCCAGAACCCGTTCGTTGTTCGATCCCGTGGGGAAATGAAAGAGATGAATATCATTGTGGGCCATCCACGGTTCTGAATTGCTGTTTGTATGACATAAAGCCGGGGAGCGGAATAACAAAATGGCTGAAATTACAGCAGATGAAGGCTGGCAGATACAGGGGTTGAGATGTTGGCTGGCATGCGGTGCCGGGGAATTGTTGTTGGCGAATAATGATGTCACATCGAGTAGACTGTGGCGACATTTGACTAGAGGATTGTGGTTTCGTTCTAAATGGAGGTGAAAACTGAACAATGCTACAATGCTGTGCTAGAATGTCATTTGGTTCGGCCTTCACGTGACCTAAACATTCTAAAGTAAACACGATGATCGGCACTTGTCATAAGACGAGTTTGTGCAATCCCATTTATTTCCACCACTTAATTGTACGTTGACAGATACGTATTTCGACATCAACAGTAAAGTCACTGCTGCTCAGTGTCTCTGTAACTTGACCTTCCGACTCGACGACGAAAAAAAGCTCAAAATAATTTTTAAACACGATGATTGGGTTTGGAGAAGATTTATTGTTTGAATCTTAATCGCAACTCAAAATAAGTGTTAAAATATTATTTCAAATAATGACATTTGAATAAGGCAGTTTTGATGGCGATTCACTTCTTTCTCGAAAATTGGGAGAGTTTGTTTTTTCTTAAAAGTTTTTTTTTTTTATAAATCTTAAAATGAAGTTGTACGTATACGAACTGAACGAGAGCAATCCCGCCACGGCAATTGTGAGTAATGTAATCGGATTCCTGGAGCAGCACACATGTTGTACAGAAGATTATGTAACCCATGTACAACTAATTATTATCATATTCGAGTTGCTGCAACCAAACCAAGACTGAACTGTGCTGTTAGGGTTGTGAGAGAAGTGTTTTATATGGCGGCTTTTTTAAGCGACACATAACACGTCAAGCTACCTGATCATCCGCAAAAGTTCTTGGTCCGACCAATAGCAAAAGGAAACTGCTACGAATGAAACCAGGATTGTGGATACGTCGGAAAAATGATATGTACAGGCTGAAGAATCCGGTGTAAATGAAATTGTAGTAACTAACTAAGAAGAAATTATCGTAGATCATACTGATGAGAAGGAGGCGCAAATGCAACAGACAAATGAGGATTCAGAGAAGCAAGGAATCGAGATTGAATCCTCGTATGTGATGATGATGATTTCATCCAGCGGACGCACGGGATTCCTAACTACTTGAAACTGGTGAATGACTTGAAAATCGTGATAAAAGAGAAGCCACGGAAGCTATAAGCAAGGCAGCAAAGCGCTCGTCTGAACAATATACACATGATATTTTTTGTAACTATAGTATTCGGCTCCGTAAAGCTGTTAGAAAAAAGTCTGAGCCCTTAATTAAAACAAAACTCAATGAAAAAAAATCTTTTCTTGTAGTTTTTATGGAATCAAGCCTATTAGGCCGAAGCTCAGTATATATGGGCCATTAGAGCCCGAACGGTCGATAGGCCGAATGAGATGAAAAAAAGTGGTATATATGTGAGAAGTGAGAAGTTAGTTCTTCCTTGTACTTCTTTTATCTTTCTTTGTTCCACTCCTTCCTTTAACTTCTATTTTTCTTCTATCTTTCTTCTTGTTTTTTCATTTCATTTTTAATTTTAATTTTTCCTTCATCCAGTTTTCTTCTTCCTTGTTTTATTTTTTATTGTTTTATTTTTATTTTTTCTTCTCCCTTCTTCTCTATTCATCTCACTTCTTTTTTCTTCCTTTTTAATTTTTGACTTTTTCTTCTCTTTCTTCTTTACTCTCTATAACAGGGCGGCCAGTCAGCGCTTCCTGGTTAATTAAATTGGGCGTCTTTATGCGCCACTCCTGGTAGGAGACCGCCGAACGAGTTTCAGTTGCCCGGCTTGAGACCTTCTTAGGAGAAGGGTCCACTTTTTCTTAAAAGAAAGAAAAGCTGACTGGCCTAACCTGCAGATCCGTCAAATCGTCGTACTTCTCGTTGCTCTGAGCAGACACAACTAATTCCAAGAGATTTCCTCAAATAAATTCTTCCGTTATCCGGCCTGGAGACAAAGTCCTCATTCAGGGCGGGGGCTTTCCTCATCGGAACAACCCAAAAAAGTTACCCGTTTCACCCCCGTCCAAGATTGAAAAGCTGATCAGAAGTCAGAATCGGGCTGACTACCCAGTAAATACATCCAAATATACGCTAATACACTACTTCCAGACTCCACGAAACGCGAAGCGGCATGCAAATTCTTTACAGACATTTCAACTAAATACATTCTAAATAGCAGATTTTGTACCGGTTCAACGCCTTACGATCGAGATATTTCTTTCTAATACGATTTTTTGGCTTTCAGTCTTTACTGGCTATTAAAACGACGAGATATTTCTTCTACGCCCCGACGTTTCAATGGTTTATTCCATCTTTTTCAGATGGTTAGACCATTGAAGAACGTCGGGCTGAAATATACAATCGTTTTATTACTGGCAAAGACTGAAAAGCTCAAAAAATGTCTTGATAATAAATTCAAAACAGTCGAGCCTAATTAAGTGATTTTTCTTTTCGGCTCTTGATCCTCTCCCGGGTACATGAGGGCTCCAATAAAGATTTTACATGGATGTTATTGCATTTATCTTCATTCCTGCATATCTGCCTAGGCCAGAGTGTATGTAACTTAAAAGAGTGGAATTGGAATTGGAATTGGGCAACAAAATTCATCTGTCATTTCCTCATACCAAAAATCAGTGTTCCAAACGAGCAGGAGACCCTGTCAAATGCGGCACATGTCGCCACTCTTAATTACATACACTCTGGCCTAGGCCTAGCATTTCCCACCTGTTTCCCTCTGAGCTATCTGTGTGTGCGTGCGCAAGGATATTCCTCCTCTCACTTCTAATTTGTGTACACTCTCTTCCAACTTCTGCTAGCAGCCGTTCTCTTTCACCGGCTACAGGACTCTTCCTCCTTCAGCTGACTCCGGACAAACTTCTCCTGCGAACTCAATTTCGCTTCTCACATACGGTGGAAGCTTCTACACGAGAGCCGTATCGAATTGGCTTAATTACGGATTTCTCACGAAACAAAAATTGTTGTGCCAGTTTCTACTGGATCACATGGCCATGGACGATTTACAAACAATTACGCATGCATTTAATCACGCGGGTTTTACTAGCGGGTTTGGAGTGGACCTACGGATGAGGCCGGAGCTGCATTACCGTACGCACTACTCCGGTCCAGATACTCGCCGACGGACGGCGGTATTGCGTCGATGTGGTACGGTCACTCACTTCCTTCGGTGCGCAAGCTTACGCATGGGCGCGATACAAACGTCCGTTCATCTCCTGGCGCGCAAAAGCAAAGTGTTGAGAGCATACCGTCGACGCACTTGCTTGACGATGACGACGACGACAACGGCGATCTGCTGCGCTATGCGGTTGGAGCTACGATGCAATCGATTGATGTGGTTTCGGTGGTTTGGCTTCGCCTGCCAAAGGCGGCCTCGTTGATTTTGACGGTTCGCAACCTTCTCCGGCCAAGACATTACCCTGGGAATCTTTGCAGCAAATTATATTTCACTAAACCTCGGAGGATAAGTTTGAATCTACGAACTATCAAGGTAGAAAAAAGGTGTACACTATGGTCTGTAATCTTTCAAATCACTTTCCGGTGTAATTATTTTGGAAAAAAACTTTAAACCCTTATCCGTAGCGATAAAGGAAAATCCAACATCTTCCACTCCTGGGTAAAGTCACGCAGCGTTATCACCAACAAAATCATGCGTAATTCATCAACTTCCTCTACATTTCTTGTTCTATTAAATCAGCAGGTTCTCAACCTTTTTCTTGAGAGGTACCCTTCGAACTTTTGCATTCATTGAGTACCCTCTCCGGGTATTTCTTGAGCTCAATACGGCCAATCACTGCCTTGAAAAAAGTGAATTCCGAGCCCCTTGAAGGGAGGCTTCCGAGCCTCTTGAAAGGAGCTTTTGAATCCCTTTAAAGTAGGCTCTTGATAAACGGCGTCTGAGCATCTCGTAGAGAGGCTTCCGAACCCCTTGGAGGTGGTTTTCGAGTCACTCAAAAGGAGGCCTCCTTTGCATCTTGAAATGACGCTTCTGAACATCTTGAAAGGAGGCTTCCAAGCCTATTGAAAGAAGAATTCCGAGTTTCTTGAAGCGAGGCTTCTAAACCTTTTAAAAGGCGGCTTCCTAACCACTTGAAAGAAGGCGTAAGACACCTTTTGAAAGAAGGCATCTGAGCCTCTTGAAAGGAGGGTATCTAAGCCTCTTGAGAAAAAGTAGGGCTTTCGAAGTTCTCTTGAAGGCGGCTTTCCAGCTCTCTTGAAAGGCGGCTTCCGAGCCTCTTGAAGGGAGGCTTCCGAGCCTCTTGAAGAGAAGGCTTGCTGAGAGCCTCTTGAAAGGAGGCTTCCCAGCCTCTTGGAAATGGGGCCTTGAGGGCCCTCTTGAAGTGAGGCTCTGGAGGCCTCTTAAAGGAGGGCTTCCGAGCCTCTTGAAGGAGGGCTTCCAAGCCTCTTGAAAGGAGGCTCTACAGCTCTTCTTGAAAGGGAGGCTCTGGGGCCTCTATAAAAGGGAAGCTTCCAGAGCCTCTTGAAGGGAGGCTTCCGGGCCTCTTGAAGGAGGCACTGAGCCTCTTTGGAAAGGAGGCTTCTGGAGCCTCTTGAAAGGTGAGGCTTTCCGGGCCTCTTTGGGAAATGAGGGCTTTGGAGCTCTCTTGAAAGGCTGGCAGGCTTCAGCCTCTTGAAAAGGAGGCTTCTTCCGAGCCTCTTGAAGAGGAGGGCTTCTGAGGCCTCTTAGAAAGGAGGCTTCTGGAGCCTCTTGAAAGGAGGCTTCTGGAGCTTTTGAAAGGGGAGGCTTCCGAGGCCTCTTGAAGAGGGAGGCTTCCAGGCCTCCTCTTGAAAGAAGGCTTCTGGAGGCTTTTTGAAAGGAGGCTTCTGAGCCTCTTGAAAGGAGGGTTCCGAGCTTTGAAAGGCAGGCTTTCAGGCCTGCTTCTTGGAAAGGGAGGCTTCTGGAGCTCTCTTGAAAGGAGGCTCTCCAGGCCTCTTGAAAGGGAGGCTTCAGAGCCTCTTGAAGAGGAGCTTCTAGGGCCTCTTGAAAGGAGGGGGAGCTTCCAGAGCCTCTTGGAAAGGAGGCTTCTGGGCCTCTTTGGAAAGGAGGGCTTCCAGAGCCTCTTGAAAGGGCTTCAGGCTTCCTGGAAGGAGCTTCCAGGCCCCTTTTGAAAGGAGGCTCCAGAGCCTCTTTGGAAGGAGGCTTCCTGAGCCCACCTCTTGAAAGGAGGCTTTCGACCCTTTTAAAATTAGGCTTCCTGAGCCTTTTTAAATTAGGCTCCCGAGCACACTCTTGAAAGGAGGAAGCCTCGAGTCTTTTGAAGAGGAGGCTTCCTGAGCGTAGAAAGATGCTTTTGAAATCCTCTTGCAGCAAGCAACTGGAGCTTTAGTGAAAAACTTTACATGTCTCTCAGACGAAGGATTCCGAACCATTAGATTCTCGATTTTAGTTCAGAAGCATATTCTTAACGAATCTGTACCATTTCGTCGAATGACATTTGGTCGAAAGGACATTACGTCGAATGGACATTTGGTCGAAGGGACATTTAGTCGAAAATGAATTTTAATTCACTAGAGGCGAAGGACATATTGTTGAAATAAATGTTAATGGTCGAAAAGTACACTACGTCGAACGGACATTTGGTCGAATGGACATTTAGTCGAAATGAGATTTTAGAAAGAAGAATTTTCGAACATTTAGTCACATGAATTTTGGTGGTAGGACATTTGGTAGAAAACGGATTTCGAATTTATAATCTTGATACATTTAGTCTTTAGTACGTTCCGTCGAATTGATATTTGAGAGCTGAAAAGAACTTTAGCCAATGGCACGATAAAAAATAAATTATTTATTCAGTGTTTCTAAAAGTCATATAACTATTGCTCCAATATTGTCCAAAGAATGATGGGTTCATAAAAACAAAAATAATACGAAACGGTGAATATTCCTGAAACGTTCCAGACTGAAATATTAATTTCTAAGTAATTTCTAACTGACTACATTGAATCTATACCAATTTTCTGGCCAATGATATGTAGTCGAATGATGCCGTATAGTACAACTGTCCCATGCGTACATTGGAAATCCTACAAACATGACACAAATATGCTCTGCTGACGGTCAAATAATTAACGAATTATGGTTTAAGATAACTCATACTGAACTAATTATTGTATAAATATTGAGTAAATAAAAGAGTATCAATGGAAAAGAACTTTCTCTTTCTTCTTCTTCGTTAGCATTACATCCCCCACTGGGACATTACTGCCGCCTCGCAGCTTAGGTGTTCATTAAGCACTTCCATGTTATTAACTGCGAGGTTTCTAAGCCAAGTTACCATTTCTGGGTATCTAGTATATCATGAGGCTAGCACGGACATATTTTTATGCTCAGGAAGTCGAGATAATTTCCAAGTTGAAAATTTCTAGACTGGCAGCACTGGAATCAAACTTAGCCACCCCTGAAGGCATTGTCTTACTTTGTAGCTGCGTGCATCTTACCGCACGGCTAAGGAGGGTCCCTAAGAGTCTCTAAAGAATAAGTAAATCATTTCTATTCACTAAATGTCAATCAATGAAATGTTCCAAAACCGACTGTGATGAAGTATTGAAGTATCATTTATTTATCATTGGTTTTTTTTGGACCATGCGGCCAAATAAAAAAGGTCAAAATGTATCTCTAGAAGTGCTCTATCGCTAGCTCAGGTGAAAAATTCTCATTAGCTTTCCGTACTTAGTTTCTTCCACTATTGATTTGAACTTCCTCACGTCCACTGGAATTCTCTAATCAGTCGTAACAATGTATCTCGTGGATTATTTATTAAAACGAATTCAAAATCTTTCGACCAAATGTCTATTCGACCAAATAAGTGATAAACTCTATATTTCCTTCAAAAATCACTATAATAAAGAAACAAAAAAAACATTCGACCAAATGTCCATTCGACTAAATGTCCATTTTGACTAAATTTCCATTCGACCAAATATCCATTCGACTAAAATGTCCTTTCGACTCAAATGTCTATTCGATCAAATATCCATCTGACTAAAATGTCCATTTGACTAAATTTCCATTCGACTAAATGTCCATTCGACTAAATGTCCTTTCGACCAAATGTCCTTTCGACTAAATGTCATTCGACTAAACGTCATTCGACGTTTCCTTGTTTCGAACAGGTATATAGACTGCATTGAAGAAAAAAAATGGTTCATTCGACGTTTTGTACCGCAGCCCCTCATACATTGTGCTGGTTGTGGAAGGCAGGAATCAATTGGCTATGATTTATTGATCGCATTGCATATTATGTACAAGACAAAAATTTTAAATAAAAAACACATAATTATTAGAACTTTATCAATGAGTTTCGATTTGAATTGTCATACGTCCGCCATTACGCATTTTTGTCCGAGTTACCCCCTAGGGTCTGCGAAGGTACCCCCAGATTGAGGTACATGTACCCCAGGTTGAGAACCGCTGCACTCAATGAAAGAAATATCTATTGCTGTAATGAAGAATTATTCGAAAAAAAAAACTACCGAGAACCAGCTCCCGGAAGAATTTCTCAATCATGGCACTGAACAGCTTTATGAAACTTTGCACCATTTCATGTCGAAAATATGGGAAGACTAGGGATTCCAGCTAGCTGGCTGGACTATCTCAGAGCGCCAGAATATCGAGGAATAAGCTTCCTTTTAATTCGGCTTTCAAAATTAAGGTCCTATATTGTATTCAACAGATTGAGACCGCTTGAAGATTTTTTCGCCGGCGATAATTTCTGGGAGTAAAATTTGTAGACAGATCATCTGTTTATTGATTTCGAAGCATCGTACGATGGTTTTCCGGCGAAACTGATACAGCTGATGGATGGATCGAAATCAAGTGTAAAGGTTGCGGATGAAATTTAATTTAGGTGGGGTAGGTGTCCATGAAACAATATTTTCCATAAAATAATCAATAACGAGCAATTAATGAATATATTAAAAATTCTACAAAAATATGTGCTAAATAAAATTGATAAAACTTAAAATGAACTTTAAACGCTTTGAAAAAAGGGGTCATCGGTGGAAAAATGCTCAGCTTTATTGGTTTTTTATATTTCTCTGTAGAAATTGTACCCATTAGCGCGAGACTTTCAGCCCTGGGCTGGCTCGTCTCGATGAGCTTTATAGGCGGATGCTGTTTCCAGGCCACTTAGGACAAGGATTAGGATTTAGGATTTCGAACAAAAAATAAAGATGGTTTGCTGCTGTTTGCCTCCTTTCAAGAGGTTCGGAA
The DNA here is from genome assembly GCF_024139115.2 of Armigeres subalbatus. Lineage (NCBI taxonomy): Eukaryota > Metazoa > Arthropoda > Insecta > Diptera > Culicidae > Armigeres > Armigeres subalbatus. The sequence continues at coordinate 121,157,840 of NC_085140.1, forward strand.
GCCTCCTTTCAAGAGGCTCGGAAGCCTCCTTTCAAGAGCCCCGAAGCCCCTTCAAGAGGCCCTGGAAGCCTCCTTCAAGAGGCTTCTCTAAGAGGCCTCAGCCTCCTCTGCAGGCCCGGAAGCCTCCTTCAAGAGGCCCCAGCCTCCTTCAAGAGGCCCCAGCCTCCTTCAAGAGGGCCCAGCCTCCTTCAAGAGCCCCAGCCTCCTTCAAGAGGCCCCAGCCTCCTTCAAGAGGCCTCAGGCCTGGCCTTTCAAGAGGCCCGGAAGCCTCCTTCAAGAGGCCCGGAAGCTCCTTTCAAGAGGCCCGGAAACCCTCCCTTCAAGAGGGCCTGGAAGCCTCCTCTAAGAGGCCCGGAAGCCTCCTTTCAAGAGGCTCCGGAAGCCCCTTCAAGAGGCCTCGGAAGCCTCCTTCAAGAGGCCCAGCCTCTTCAAGAGGCCTCAGCCTCCTTCAAGAGGCCTCAGCCTCCTTCAAGAGGCCTGGAGCCCTTCAAGAGGCCCAAGCCCTTCAACAGGCCCGGAAGCCTCCTTTCAAGAGCTCAAGCCTCCTTCAAGAGGGCTCACAAGCCCTTCAAGAGGCTTGGAAGCCTCCTTCAAGAGGCCTGGAAGCCTCGAGAGGCCTGAAGCCTCCTTCAACAGGCCTGGAAGCCTTCAAGAGGCTCAGCCTCCTTCAAGAGGGCCTGGAAGCCCTTCAAGAGGCCCAGCGCCTCCTTCAAGAGGCCTGTGCCTCCTTCAAGAGGCCCGGGCTTCCTTCAAGAGGCTCAAGCCTCCCTTTCAAGAGGCCTCGAAGCCTCCTCTCAAGAGGCCCGGGTGCCTCCTTCAAGAGGCTCGGGTGCCTCCTTCAAGAGGCCCCGCTGGAAGCCTCCTCTCAAGAGGTGCCCGGAAGCCCTCCTCAAGAGGCCTCAGCCTCCTTCAAGAGGCCCGAAGCCTCCTTCAAGAGGCCTCAGCCTCCTTCAAGAGGCCCGGCCTCCTCCCGCGAGAGGCCCGGGTGCCTCCCTTCAAGAGGCTCCAGCCTCCTTCAAGAGGCCCGGAAGCCTCCTTCAAGGAGGCCCGGAAGCTCCTTCAAGAGGCTCAAGACCTTCAAGAGGCCTGGAAGCCCTTCAAGAGGCCTCAAGCCTCCTTCAAGAGGCCTGGAAGCCCCTCTCAAGAGGCCTGGAAGCCCCTTCAAGAGGCCTGGAAGCCTCCTTCAAGAGGCCTGGAAGCCTCCTTCAAGAGGCCCGAGCCTCCTTCAAGAGGCCTGGAAGCCTCCTTCAAGAGGCTCAGGCTCCTTCAAGAGGCCCAGCCTCCTTCAAGAGGCCCGAAGCCTCCTTCAAGAGGCCTGGAAGCCTCCTTCAAGAGGCCTCGGAAACCCTTCAAGAGGCCTCGAAGGCTCCTTCAAGAGGGCTCGGAAGCCCTCTCAAGAGGCCCAGGCCTCCTCTCAAGAGGCCCGGAAGCCCCTTCAAGAGGCCCAAAGCCCTTCAAGAGGGCTCAGCCTCCTTCAAGAGGTCCGGAAGCCTCCTTCAAGAGGCCCGGAAGCCTCCTTCAAGAGGCCCTCCAGGAAGCCTCCTTCAAGAGGGCCTGGAAGCCTCCTTCAAGAGGCTCCAGCCTCCTTCAAGAGGCCCTGAAGCCTCCTTCAAGAGGCCTGGAAGCCCCTTCAAGAGGCCTCAGCCCCTCAAGAGGCCCAAGCTCCTTCAAGAGGCCCCGAAGCCTCCTTCAAGAGGCCTGGAAGCCCTTCAAGAGGCCCGGAAGCCTCCTTCAAGAGGCCTCAGCCTCCTTCAAGAGGCTCGAAGCCCTTTCTCTCAAGAGGCCTGGAAGCCTCCTTCAAGAGGCCTGGAAGCCTCCCTTCAAGAGGCCTGGAAGCCTCCTTCAAGAGGCTCGGAAGCCTCTCAAGAGGCCTCGGAAGCCTCCTTCAAGAGGCCTCAGCCTCCTTCAAGAGGCCTGGTGCTCCTTCAAGAGGCTCGGAAGCCTCCTTCAAGAGGCCTGGAAGCCTCCAAGAGGCCTCGAAGCCTCCTCAAGAGGCCTCGAAGCCTCCTTCAAGAGGGCCTGGAAGCCTCCTTCAAGAGGCTCTGGAAGCCTCCTTCAAGAGGCCTGGAAGCCTCCTTTCAAGAGGCTCAGCCTCCCTTCAAGAGGCCTGGAAGCCCTCCCTTCAAGAGGCTCAGGCCTCCTTCAAGAGGCCTGGAAGCCTCCTTTCTGCAGGCCTCGGAAGCCTCCTTCAAGAGGCTCGGAAGCCTCCTTCAAGAGGCCTGGAAGCCTCCTTCAAGAGGCCTGGAAGCCTCCTTTCAAGAGGCCTGGAAGCCTCCTTCAAGAGGCCTCGAAGCCTCCTTTCAAGAGGCCTCGAAGCCTTCTTTCAAGAGGCTCAGCCTTTCAGGCCTGAGGCCTCCTTCGCAGAGGCCTGAGGCCTCCTTTCAAGAGGCTCTGGAGGCCTCCTTTCAAGAGGCTCGAAGCCTCCTCTTCAAGAGGCTCGGAAGCCTCCTTTCAAGGTTTATTGTGCTTAGCAGTTGAAAAAGGAATCTAGCGTAGTGTAATCAAAATGTGCCCTTACACTTTTCTATAGCAGCGCTGTTAAATATTTGCCCACAAAACAATGTATTATCGCTAAATGATTGATTTATGTTTGTGGTGAGCCAACATTTTGTCCTATGCCAATATCATCCACCAGTAACCCTATGGAAATTTTGTATTTTTATCCGTGGAAAAAATGGTTTCTTTATGGAAATTTCTTCTTTATAATTGCACTTTTTGTTTTAAAAGTGCTAATTTATGTTTGCTTTGTGGAAAATTCTTAATTGCTTGTGGAAATTTTGCTTTATTTGTGGAACTTTTATATTTATTTATTGTTTATACTTGATTTCTAGACTGGTTGATTTGAAACAGCCAAAATTTATTAATTCTGATTCTTTGTCTACATATATAGCTACGAAGAATCAGGAAGCAATGAATTTTGGCTGTTACGCCCTTTTTCAAATATTGGTTCAGGGTTTCTTTATTGGCAAATTACTAATTTTATATGCAAAATTTCATTTTTTTGGGGTCAGTCGAGAATTTACTGTGTCACCCAATATTTAAATAACAAAAACCATGTGGTTCGGCCATTTCGCAGTCGGAACGTGTTTCATAGTTTTTAGAAAAAGTAAAACAAAATTTAGTCCCTGGAATGAGTCATTGATGAGTCAAACTCAGACTAAAACAATCGGTTGCTCACACCATTAGACGTTACCGAATCCCATTTGCGCAAATTGATGAACTTTGATGTTGGTTTCGCCTTAAAATCTGAAGAACATAGCAGTTCACCTGGGAAGAACATGGCAACCCAAGTCCTTCGGCAGTGGACGAACATGGCAGCAATTAATTTTAATGAAGGGAACTTAACGGATGAAATGCCTGATGAATCAGCTTCCGAAAGTCCCTTATGTGAAACCACGTATGCTTTGCACATTAGGGTGACAGCTAAGGAAGTATTTTTTTCCGATTTTTAAAGAAATACTTTTGCACAACACAGCAATTTATATTCACTTTTCAGATTGTTTCGATGTGATTTTGAAGCTGTCTATTAGTGGATCCAAGCAAATCAGTTATCTATCAAACGAACGAATCAATTTCAATTGCCATGGAAACAAAAGGCTGTCGAATCATTTTTTGAATATTTTCAGCTTATTCGGCTGTTGTGCATAAGTTGGCACATTTGATTTTAATTTGTATGGAGTCAGCTCAAACATATGGGAAAATACACCTTCGTTACTCTTTCGTTCTACAAAATTGTTCAAGAAGCCAGCGAGAAACAGCCCCGATAGAACCAAGCTCAGTAGCTCGCGTTTTCGGAGGCACACCACTCGATACGGAGACGGAAGCTCGCAGCATGCGTGAAAAAATGAAAACGACTGCTGCACATTGCTTCCAGAGCCGAGTGGTAAAGCCCTGAAAACGCGAGCACTTTGAAACTTGGATTCTGTCAGGAGTGACCTTAAGCTCACATTAACAGAAAATGCAGTTGACATGCCGAAGAACAATTCCACTGAACATTAAATGAATTCCATTCAGTTTTTCACAAAATTGGAATTTTACAAAACAGAAAAATATACACATTAAAGGATAACAGCTATTTAATCAATGCCTGATAGGTTGCTCTTTTGGTCCGGTAGATGCAAACGCACCACACTAACTAATTTCACCGTATTCGGTAATTTTCAAAATCTCAACAGCAGAACTGTTCGGTAATTATTTTACAGATTTTTGTAATTTTTTCCCTTGTTCAACTGTCAAAATCACCGAAAATCAGTAAAATTATTTACCGAACAGTTTCTGTTGAGATTTCGTAAAATTTACCGAATTCGGCTATTTATTTTATGTACATACTGTGATTTTTGTTGGCCAATCATCGGCGTCAAACGAAATTCGGCGGCGTGGAGCCAATCGTCGTATGGGCGTCGCCGACACCTTGATCGGCGTCGGCGTAGGTCAATAAGTGTCGGCGGCGGCGGCGTTGGCGGCGGCGCACAGTCAATCGACCGGCGCATACATCTACTAAAGTTCGTGTGCTAAAACGCCAGTCCAAATTTTCAAAGAAAGAGTTCAAAAATATTCTGTAAAAACCTAATCAAGTCGAATAAGAATGAACTTACATCTGATCTCGATAATTGATAGGTTCTACGAAGATCATATTTGAAGCATTTTTTGATTCATCAGATGATCGTGATCCCAATGGAGAGGATGGTATTTGAGGTGTTGTTGAGCAGATGCATGCATGGCAACCGGCAACCGCTAGGCTCGCCTCTCTCGTCGATTAATTAATAATTCAACTCTTAATTTGCTTTCGATAATGAAACACTGAGTCGATTCATCTTTCGTCCAATAATTTGCCCCGAGCAGTAGTAGTGTGGTCCGAGGGTAACATGTGCGACACGTTGACACATCAAATCATTCTGGGCAGTCCGAACAAAACCAAACCAAATGACGTCGTTGCAGCAATAAACTCATCCATATTATATCATTGCCGTAATGCATCCCCAGGTCGCACTCTCAAATAGGCTCGGAATCCGGGTCGCGGGTCGCGTCGATGCGAAATCGTTTTAATCAAATTGCTCACACCATTAAATATGCATGCCATATCGACCTCTTCTGTTTCGTTTGAATCATGTTTATTTTGTAGCCCAAAGTGTAGTTTGCTGTAGGGGATAAGTCTCGTTTCCGTCATGAACTAGAACTGCATCAATTCAATGAAATATCTATTTTGATCCAAATATAATAATTTTTGAATGGTGTCTAAAATTTGGAGCAAAATCGTTGATGGAATTTTCGCTTTTGAGATATTTCACATTTGCTTAACAATGTTTTAACTTATCGATGTCGTTTGACAACTTAATAGCTGAATGGACTTCGTGAAAATCGTTCCACCTGTGTCACCATTCAAACCTTCAAAGCAATGTTGAACAGCAGAGAAAGACCATCACCTTGCGTGCGCCTTTCAAAGCGACTCGAGAATGCCCCAGAATCTCGAACTACGCACATAACCTGATCAAGACCAAGAGGCTTAACTGTGCTCGTGCATTAGCTGCCATACATAGCTGATCTCGATCGTTACGGTTTATTGTCCAGCTCAAACCGCCGAAAGTACAGTGAGGAATCAATTTACCGTGTGCTATTTTAGACGTAAGTGCCGAATCTTCTTTTGAACAGTGGGATCGCCACCAGTAAGACTGCCACTATTATTATTTGAACAGACTGAGGTTAGGTTCTTACTGTGGGGAACGAGTAATGGGGATGTTGTGGAGGAGCCAATACGCCAAATAGAGACGAACGGTTAACGCAACGTCGACAAACATTTTATGATTCTGTAACAGATTCAAAGCACCTAAAACAATTTGCAACTGAAGGTGGTTGGAACAGTTTACTGGACATATGGACCATTCAACCTTCAGTTTCCTGACCGCAAGGACCTTCTTGGCGTCCGCGACTAGTAACTTCACTTTCATGCGTGTCAAAAAGGCCCCCCTAAGTCGCTCATAAGTCTCGCACTATACATTTACCGCAGAGATGTGGTCTACTGGCTCGGTAGCTTTCAGCTGTTTACACTGGAGATTTACCTCGGTGTCCAGGGACCTCAGTTCCATACTTTCACCCAGGACCTCCTGAGCCAGCCTTTGTAAGCTGTATCGCTCGCATGTGCTGAATGTTTCAGCATTAGGGACAGTCCGCCTGTCCTGGTACGTTTGACGCTTCGCACGACAACCCAGGGCAGCAGGGACATGTTCATGGGCTTGACGATCCCTCCCAGGCCATCTGCAAGTTGTGGTGCCCGCCTAGGATGGGGTGGAATTGAGGTGAGCTCTGTTAAACTTCTATAAAAAGCCGTGTATTAAAGCGCACAAGCCCAAGTCCTGTGTTAGGTGGGACGCTAAACAGACCTAATACGACAGCCTCCGAGAGACAGGATTTGGCAGGCCCAATAAGCCGCTTTTAAAATCAACCATTACGAACGACATAGAAGATATTAATACGAATCGCGACAATCGCAACGACCTAGGCAACGAAAAAGGATAGATTGAAACTTGGAACATGCAAGTTGCTAGGCATTACAGGTTGCGACAGACACCTACGA
>NC_085140.1:121464435-121544435 GCF_024139115.2 Armigeres subalbatus
CCCTTGCTTTCTTTATCCGTGCGCCTATGTCGATCTTGGTACCGCCGTCTGACGCCATTTGGCTACCAAGATATTGGAAGCTTTCGCCACCAGATGGCCTCCCGGATAATCCGGAACGACCGTAAAAATTGTTATGTTGGGAAGTTCGTTCCAGAGAAGCGCATTTTTTTCGAAACCATTTCTGATGGTGATATTTGAGCTAAAATACAGTTCTTACTCTGCGATGACTTTAGGTGGCCACCAGATGGCCTCCTGGATAATCCGTCCGAAACGTCCATAAAAATGTTCTTTTTCTAAAGTTTTTCCTAGCTGGGAGCTTGGAGTTAATTCGCAGTTCTCACTCACCTATGACCGTAGGTGGCAACCTGAAGGCCTTCCGGATAATCCGGAACGTCCTTAAAAATGGTCATTTTGGAAAGTTTGTCCTAGAGCAGCGCAATTTTTTCTAAATCATTGCTAAACCAAATAATTCGGAACGTCCGTAAAATGGTCATTTTGAATAGTTCGTAGCGCATTTTTTTGCTAAGCCTTTTATGGTGGCCATAGTGTAAATTCACAGTTCTTACTCTGCCAAGGCCGCAGGTGGCTACCCGACGGCCTTTTAGCAAATCTGAAACGTTCGTGAAAATGTTCGTTTTGTACAGTTCGTCCTAGACCAGTGGTTCTCAACCTTTTTCATGTTTGGTACCCCTTCAGACCTTTTCATAGCTTGAGGTACCCCCTAGTTTTTTTTTCTGATAATAGAACTAAAAACTCAAATGGAATCTATGAAACGTTATCATTGGACTCAATAAAATTTTCAAAATTTTACCTCGGGGTTTTGACAGAACATCACAAAAAATCTTAAGATGTTTTCAAAAACATGAAATAGGTGAAAGTGTTAGTCTTTTGCTGCAAGACCATGATGAAGGTGGCTGGGTTCGATCCCGATTTGGTTTAGGAAGTTTTCATAACTTCCTTGGGTTTTTTATAACTTCATCGTGTCAGCCTCAAGATATATGAATGCAGAAATATTAGCCATGCAGTTATGTATCTTTGATTTGCCTAATGAACACTTTCTGCTATGACGCAATAATGCCATGGGGGAATGTGATTCCAACGAAAAAGAAAAAAAAACTTTCGTGATATTTGTTATTAGAAAATATTTTGAGAATTTGGGATTCTGAGTGAAACTTAGGAAATCTGATCACAATAAAAAGGATATTATATACTAGATGTCCCTTTATGAGAAATTTGTCTCCTAATTTAAATTTTGGTGGGACAAGTCCGGGAGAACGTGATGCGGCATCGAAGTGCAGAAAAGTTATTAAAGCTGGTTCGATCATGTTGGCCCTGGTCACGCCAGCAAGAGAATGCTAAATGAAAACATTCTGCCTCGCAGTCGCAGAGCAGAAATTTGTTTAATCAGTGTGGGATCGATCGTGTTGATGCTGGACACGCCAGCTTGTCCGGGAGAATAAATAATACATAATACAGTAATACATAAAATATAAATTGTCTACATCGAAGTGATATTAGCGAAAATGTATATTAGCGCGGGATCGATCATGTTGTAGAAGCTTATTAAACAAGGCACATTGATTTTGCGATATATTGGTTTGAAATACGGTTTTCGTTTTCGTGATAGATAGCTTCGTTCACAAATGACCGGAGTCGCTTACCAAGTCGACGCCAAATGACCGGAGTCGCTTACCAAGGTGACTTCCCCCTTTTCAACTAACCAACTTTTTTTTTTCTGTGGCGCTCACGGAGATGTAGAGGATTCCATAGATTTTCTTCTTCTAATCCTGAATTGACTGTGAGGACGTAACCTGCATCGTTATTGTCTTGAAGTAATGATACTTCATATTTTTCTACTATTTCAATTGGTGAGCTATGCATATTTGTTGTTTCTAGCAAGTTAGGCAAGCTAAGTTAAGCAATTTAAATTTTGATGAGTTTTTTGAGAATCTTGGTCCTTCGATAGCTCAGCGGAAATATGAATTGCTGCAAATCAGATCATGCTGGGTTCAAGATGCGACCCGGTTTAGGTTAGTCATTTTTTATACTGAGCTAGTCATTTTTTATTTTTATTCCTGCAGAAGTCTAGGCTTGACAAAACTCCTCACACTCGCTAGAGTCAAATAAAATCATCATCAGCAAAATGCTGCCTTCGCATCCTCACAATTGAGTGGAAGCGTAAAAAAGCACACGCTTAAAATGACTTACATATTTTTGTGTTCCGTTCACACAAACGGGCCTCTCCTGGAACAACTCATATTATGAGTAATTACGATGTTACTCATTTTTGTGTAACCGATAGCCGATGATTTTAGGTGAGTTCATTTTACACAGCGAGAGAGCAGTCGAAAATCGAACCTAACCTCAATTGTATGTTTTCAAATTGATGGTAAAGTAAGCCAACTTTTCCATACTTATTCAGAGGCTTCTCCAATCGTTTCGATCAACAAAACAAAGTGCGATGCTTGTATTCGCACATTTTTTGTTTCGCCATCAAAGCAAAAAGAAAAACCTCCGAAAAGTACGATTTCTTGCCTCACATTCTGCACCTGTTCGCCATCATAGCGACCTGAAGGACTTTGACAGTTCGAGGCAAACTCACTTACACATATCATGCACATGTGAGACATTACACAGCGACTGCTCGTGTTTCACACAAAATTTTCACTCATAGTGAGAGTTGGCCAAGGCGTCGCCATAATGTGTGAAAACTGTTCATGCGATGTGTACTTGACTTTAAGCGTGCAGAGTAGGGTGGTCTAACCGGTAGTACCGAAACCGGTAATACCGGTATTACCGGCCAATTTTGGGTACCGAAAATACCGGTATTAGAAACGGAAAATACCGGTATTTTCGGTATTGAAAATTTTGCTGTCAGAATAAAAAATCTGACTTTTTCTTCAATGAACATTGTTGATATCGTCTAGAATTTTGCCGCAATGTATGAAATTTTGAAAACGGTACGAGAAGTAGTAGTTCTTTTCCGTAGAAATAACTATAAAAAACCTATAAAAAACGATTTTCTGCAAAAATATGTCTGTCCTGAATTCGGAAAAGAATTTGAATTAGTGGCTGATGCCAAGGCACGCTGAAATAATTCAAGCCCTCGAACATGTTCAAGCTGTTGTGGAACTACTGCTGTGTGAGTTTTGCACTCTATATGAAGCCGACGTGGCGTTCCAATTTACGTTGGAACTATTATCAAAACAAGCCACAGATATTTTCGCGACTATTTCGATGCTTTTATAGAATGAATACAAGAGAAACGATCCAAATACGCCAATCTTTTTGCTTTTTTGAATAATTATGCCGTGGAGCAATTAATCAGAAACGATTTTCGCATTTTCTTCAAGGCATCCAGAGCTACTTTGATTAAGCATGCGTATGGGATCTTGAAGCGTCTAATCATTCCTGATGTGATCGTTGAAACTAAGACAACGATCATAGCTGACGATCGGTACGAAGAAGATGCCTTTATGAATATATTTCTGGTTTTTCGGTTAAAGAACAACTTGTGAGGAGACTGTAGCAAAGCAAAACACTTGCGTTGCTGGTGGCAAATACGTTGACGCTGAGATCCTTGCATACAATCCGTAAGGAATTCTCCTATTATGAATCGGAAAGGATTACGGGTAAGTATTTGACACTCATTTTCGACGGTCTTGGAACCATTCTCAGTAGTTGGCAACATTACTAACAAAATCCTATGCGGATTGGCAGATGAGTCGCTCAATATGTAATGTCTACTTAAGTTTCGCTTTGCCCAGTTAAACAAGCAATGATTTTAACATTTGAAGTTTGTCAACAAATATTGTTTTTCATCCAAAAGTTCAAATCAAAAGTTTTTCTTTTACTACCTGAAATTTTCACAAAAACCGGTATTCTACCGGTATTACCGGTATTGACTCCATCAAATACCGAAAACCGGTATTTGACAAAAATGGCCAATACCGACCACCCTAGTGCAGAGGTACAAAAACGCAGAGTGAGGAAATGCAAAATAAAAACACATGTGAGTGAGGCGTCGGGCGAAAGAGCATTCATGGAGCCTCCGGAGCGACGCTTTGTATGTGAAAAAATCTTGGAGGCTGTTTTGAGTGTGAGTGTAAGTCAGTGACGCACCACAAGAAAAAGATGAACAGATAGACTCGCTCTTGTTTTGCGACGCACAAGCTCGGGTTTAATGATGCACAATGTTGTGAGTTTTGATGCTTATTTCTGCTCCTCAAAAAAACTCTTGCTCTTGCTCATTTTCTACTCGGCGAGGAGTTTTTGGCAAGCCTGCAAAATGCTTATATTATTTTTCATTCATAAACCGATGTAGCTGAATGAATTTTGAAATTCTGTAACAGGTTTCAAATGATTGAAAAACAGAGGCGCTGGTGGTTGAGTGGCAAGCATTCCTGCTTCTCATTTCAACGTGCCTGGGTTCAATCTCAGTTGGTACCGTTAGTATTTTATGAGACAAAAAATGTTAGATCATGCTTTCCTTCGGTAAGGAGAATGGATCACAATAATATACCACCGAGCGTGACTATTTTTCACACCTAGGCTTTTTTATACAGTAAGCTAATAACGTAAAGATTTTTTTTAATTTTTTTGCAACCCCCTCTTTTTCTGGATGATTTGTAAGAATTGCACCCACCCACGATGTTTCAATTTTAAAGTGAAATTGCGTTGCATTTCTGTTTAATAGTATTTCAAAATTAGCGCCCGATTTGTCAAATATTCCAGTTTCAAGGGTAGCTCCCTTTCTTGTTGTCCATTAGAATGTGGCGCATACGAAACAATCTATCCCAAACATCACTGAGCAGGACTAGTTCTAGATCATTGCAAAGTAGGAATTATGAATTAGTCATGATGCTTATTATGTGTAACTGTACATAATAACTATGTTAAGTATGTCAGTCTCGATTTTAAGGTCGCTTAATTACGTCTTGCGATTTCTTCCGTACTTCCGTCTTTCGATCTTTTGTGAGCAGTTTTTCATCACTGATCCTGCCATACACAAAAAACAATTCAAGCCGAATAAGCTAGTTTTATAGCCAAAGAAGGCTATAATTAGATGCATATTTGAGCGCTTTACCCGTTTCCAATGTTTCTTGGGTATGGTAAGTTTCAAAATGCCCACTTTGTTCATGACGTTAAAGAGGTGCTCACAAATGTGCTCAACAGAAAGCATATGCAGAATCCGTTCTAATTAGTAACGTAACATCAAGTGAACGGAAAGCTAAATTAAGAAAACGCCTATTCGAAAAAAGTTCCAATCACTAGCACTTTTTGCAATTTTAATTCAACATCCGCCATGACGCGTTTTTGTCTCAGGTACCCCCCGGGGGAACATGTACCCCAGGTTGAGAACCGCTGTCATAGACCAACATTTTTCTTCTAAATAATTTCTGATAATGATCGGGTAGTTAATCAATGCTCTTTATCATACAATTTTGTTTAGAATTTACCATGGTGAAGGTATAATAATAACCCAAGAATATGCTTCGCAAACAATTTATTTATTTATTCAGACTAAGGCCGAAGTGGCTTGTGCGGTATATAAGAGTATTCTCCATTCGGCTCGGTCCATGGCTGCACGTCGCCAACCACGCAGTCTACGGATGGTCCGCAAGTCATCTTCCACCTGATCGATCCACCTTGCTCGCTGCGCACCTCGCCTTCTTGTGCCCGTCGGATCGTTGTCGAGAACCATTTTCACCGGGTTACTGTTCGACATTCTGGCTACGTGACCGGCCCACCGCAGTCGTCCGATTTTTGCGGTGTGAACGATGGATGGTTCTCCCAGCAGCTCATGCACCTCGTGGTTCATTTGCCTCCTCCACGTACCGTCAGCCATCTGCACCCCACCATAGATGGTACGCAGCACTTTCCTTTTGAAAACTTCAAGTGCGCGTTGGTCTTCCTCGTCCAAGTCTCGTGTCCGTAGAGGACTACCGGTCTAATGAGCGTTTTGTAGATTGTCAGTTTGGTACGGCGGCGAACTCTATTCGATCGGAGCGTCTTGCGGAGTCCAACACGATCTCCAGCCTCTATGCGTCTCCGAAACTCTCTGCTGGTATCATTTTCGGCAGTCACCAGTGAGCCCAAGTACATAAATTCTTCTACCACCTCAATTTCGTCACCACCGATGCAAACTCGCGGTGGGTGGCTCACATTGTCTTCTCTTGAACCTCTTCCTATCATGTATTTCGTCTTCGACGTGTTGATGACTAGTCCGATCCGCTTAGCTTCCCTCTTCAGTCTGATGTAGGTTTCCTCCATCTTCTCAATGTTACGTGCCATAATATCTATATCGTCGGCGAAGCCAAATAGCTGGATGGACTTATTGAAAATTGTACCATTCGTGTTAATCCCTGTCCTTCGTATTACCCCTTCCAAAGCGATGTTGAATAGCAGACACGAAAGACCATCACCTTGCCGTCACTCTCTGCGCGTTTCGAAGGGACTCGAGAATGCCCCTGAAAGTCGAACTACGCACATCACCCGATCCATCGTCGCCTTGATCAACCGTATCAGTTTATCCGGAAATCCGTTTTCGTGCAATATCTGTGTAGGCGGCGTTCAGCAATGTGATTGCGCGGAAGTTGCTACAATCCAGCTTATCGCCCTTTTTGAAGATGAGACACACGACACCTTCCATCCACTCCTGCGGCAGAACCTTATCCTCCCAAACCTTGGTAATTACCCAGTGCAGCGCTCTAGCCAGTGTCTCACCACCGTATTTAAACAGCTCTCCTGGTAGTTGGCCAACTCCAGGGGCTTTGTTGTTTTTCAGCCGGTCGATCTCCTCCTGGGATTCCTGGAGATTCGGAGCCGGAAGTCGCGTGCCCTGCGCGCGTTCTCCTAGCTTCATTTCCATACCGCCACCGTTGTCTGCCACATCGCCATGCAGGTGCTCTTCGCAGCGCTGGCGCCACCTTTGGATCACCTCACGCTTGTTTGTAAGGAGATTCTCGTTTATGTCCTTACACATATCAGGCTGTGGCACTTGGCCCTTACGTGAACGGTTTAACTTCTCATAGAACTTTCTTGCGTTATTAGAGCGGTACAGTTGCTCCGTCTCTTTACGGTCTCGATCTTCCTGCTGGCGCTTTTTCCTCCGGAAGATCGAGTTTTGTCTGTTCCGCACCCATTTGTATCGTACATCGTTCGCCCTCGTATGGTGTTGCAGCAATCTCGCCCATGCTGCATTCTTCTCCTCAACTAACTGCTCACATTCGCCGTCATGCCAGTCGTCTATCTGATCCGGGGGCACCGTGCCTAGTTCAAAGGTTGCGGTGCTTCCAATGGCGGATCGATTATCTTTCGAGCCATCTTCAAGATACGCTGCGCCTAGCTGCTCTTCCATTGGGAGTTCCACTTCCAGCTGCTGCGCGTAGTCTTGGACTAGTCTACCGTCTTGTAGCCGCCCAATGTTCAGCCACGGCCGATGACTCCGACGCGTGTTGTATACCGTCGAGAGTTTTAAGCGCACACATACTGCAACGTGGTAGTGGTCGGATTCACTCGGTAGGTGCGTACGTTCGTGATGTCGGAGAAGAATTTACCGTCGATTAGAACGTGGTCGATTTGGTTTTCCCTTACTTGATTAGGTGATCTCCATGTGACCTTGTGGATATTCTTGCGGGGGAAGAAAGTGCTACGGACTACCATTCCGTGGAAGGCTTCAAAGTTTATGTCTCGTTGTCCGTTTTTGTTCGATACGGTATGCAGACTATCCGGTCCAATGGCCGGTCTATACATTTCCTCCCTTCCTACCTGAGCGTTCATGTCACCGATGACGATTTTGACGTCCCGCAGTGGGCATCCATCGAATGTCTGCTCCAGCTGTGCATAGAACGCTTCTTTCTCGTCGTCGGGTGCACGTTGATGATGCTATAGTTGAAGAAACGGGTTTTTATCCTCAGCTAGCACATCCTTGCGTTGATTGGCTGCCACCCAATCACACGATGGCGCATCTTACCCAGCACTATGAAGCCGGTTCCCAGCTCGTTGGTGGTGTCACAGATTTGGTAGAAAGTAGCTCGATGCCCGCTTTTCCACACTTTCTGTACTGTCCAGCAAATCTCCTGCAGCGCCACGGAGTCGAAGTTGCAGGGATCTAATCCATCGTAGATCATCCTTTCGCAACCTGCGAAGCCTAGCGACTTGCAGTTGCATGTTCCAAGCTTCCAATCGTAATCTTTTATTCGTCGCCTAGGTCGTTGCCGATTATATCGAGTCGTATTATCTTATATGTCGTTCGTAATGGTTGTTTTCAAAGGCGAGTTATTGGGCCTGCACAAACCTCCTGTCTCGTCGGAGGGCCGTTGTGTCAGGGCTGTTTAGCACTCCACCTAACACCAGGACTTGGGCTTGTGCGCTTTGAGCGGCACACGGTCGGTTTGGCGAAGCCTATTTGCGGATACATGCAGCTTTTTATAGAAGTTTAACTGGTCCCACTGTCAAACCCCACCACATTCTAGGCAGGCACCACAACTCGCAGATGGCATGGGGAGGGATCGTCAAGCCCTTGGACATAGTCCCTGCTATCCGATGCAGCATAGCTCGAATAATAGAAATGACAGATGTGTGTTGCTTCCGTGTTGAGTGTTGTTGCCTTTAAAACGCGAGTACATTTAAACAATTTCCTAAATTTTCCTAAAGAACATTTCGAAGAAATTCCGAAGAATTTGCCGAAAAAATGTGGGATAGGAAAATCCGAAAAATTGATTGAGGAAATCCCAAATAGTTTATCGTGGAAATTTCACATAATTTTTCGAGGAAATTACAAAGAACTCTCGACGGAAATCCAATGGATTTCTCGAGGAGATTGAAAAGAATATTCCAATGATGTTTTGGTGATTTTTCCGCAAAATTTACAAAGATTTTTTTTTAAATTTCTTTTGAAATCAATTGAAAAATCAGATTTGTTTTGACTCAAATTTTGAACATGACTCATATTCCGAACAATTGCTTTACAATGGCCATTTTGGCTTTATTCGTGTAATTATTTCCATAGGATCTTCGAATCGTTTGAAATCTTGATCATGAGTAAGGAAAACCGATGAAAATGTTAGTTTGAGCTCGCTGGAATGCCAGTGTTCGGAATATGAGTCATGTTTGGGATTTGAGCCAAAACTGTATCTTTACACAATTTTCGACAATCAAAGGCGAACAATATTACCACGGCTAACTCTGTCGTCAACGATTTCTGGACCTAAAAACCCCCGATTTAAACGTATGCGTGTGAAATGGACGCCGTTTGTAAAATAGACTTGTTAAAAAATTGAGTTCAAAACATTGAATTTAGTTGCATATAATTCAGAAAAGGTCTAGTATCTATTAAATGTTCAAGAGGCATTTAACATTAGTGCTTAGTGGGTTAATCACACCCCATTTTTTTCCTTGCTTAACCAATTCCGCTATGCAGTACAGCATTTCGATTTACCGGAACGAAACACAAAATTTGATATGTACATGTACAACATAATAGAATTTACACGCTCAGCTCGCAGCAGCAGCAAAACCGCATTGTATTGTTGATTACGAATCGAAAATATCAAGTCGTCGAATATTTGATAAACTCTTGATTGGAAAGTGCTTCACGAGTATGTGAGTATGTTGTAGGTACGTAGAAGAAGCGAGGCGGTGGTAGCTGCAACGTTTGTTGGTGGCACTGATTTGTGACTTCCACGTTTCGCAACCCCCGTTCGCTCAACGTACACAGTGCGCGCCAACAACAGTTACTGAATCCGAGTATCTTCCCTCTTCTTCTCTACTTGCAGATTTTTACATTTCAACAACATTACCACGTTCGAGAGGCAAACCTTCTCCGAGTTACCAGCCCTGGAGCGATTGTAAGTACCTTACCCACCTACTCTGTGTGCAGCAGCGCCGCGCCGGTTTGCTCGTTCGTCTATAACGATTTGAGAAATTGAAATCAGTGCTCCTTTTCGATGTTACCGCGGGCGTCCGGGATTTCCAAGCGGAGCGATGACGATGATGGCTGATTTCGACGAATGAGTTGAAGGGGTTTCGGGAAATGGAAAATTGATTACGGTTTCGGCAATCGGTAATTTGCAATAGAATTTAGGGTTCTATGGTTGATTAAGGGACACAAAGAGAAACGGATTCGGTTGGGCGGTGGAGGTTATTCGAAAACCCGTTTTATATTTATCATTCCTATTAATGTTTTGAGGGAGAATCTTTCATTAGTAAAAAAAAGAGAAAAATGAGCCAGTACACTAATAACGTAAAATCTTTTAGGGGAATGTGGTTTGCCATTTTCTTACACAGATAAAAATAATGTGTTTGAAAATTCTTACTAAGGGAGGAGGGGGTGTTGAAAACAAAAAAATCAGTTACGTAAATAATGTACCATTTGTCTGCTACCCAGTTAGTCATTATAATAAAAAGTGGTGACGCTGTCAGAATTGGAAAGAGATTCACCCGTTATTCCCATAAAAAATCGCTTATCAAACGGACAGGAGACTTATAGGACTTTATACCCAGTGTTACTATATATTCTTTTTTTTTCATGGTTAGAAATCACGATGTCAGCCATTATTCTATCTTGTGCGAGTTAGTAGCACAGCTCTTGAAAACTGTCTTGTTTTGGACATAATATGCGAAATCCGAAAAAAAACAGCTATTCAAACGAACTGCAGGATTTTTATCCCTGATGAAAATGATGAAGAATGAATATAGAATAGTAAGCTGTCCCATCAGCTGAATCCCGGTCGGAAACTTGATTTGATAGCGCTTGGGTTTAGCCAACGCAATATGCCACGGAACGTTTATCGAACCATAATCGTCACTCACAAAATTATGTTGTCGTTGGTTTTTGCCACTTTTCGTCAGCTTCCAATGCTAGCGATTAGTTAGAGAAGAAGTCCTCAAGTGGAGGACGAAATGCGTATCTGTGTTGATACCAAATTAGTGGAAGTAAAAGGAAGACAACAGTTATTTAAACCGTGTAACATTTTCCCCTAAGACGCTCGCAAATAATTATTCATATTCAATATTTTGCTGGTTTAAATACCATGCGGCTCCATATTGATCGTCATAGGGCCGTTACAAGTATTTAATAAAAATTATGTCCTACTGGTCTGCGAAAGGTCGAGTTGAGGGGTGGTGTAATCTTCTATCTATCTTATCTCTATATATATATATATATATATATATATATATATATATATATATATATATATATATATATATATATATATATATATATATATATATATAAATGACTTTGCATTCCCTTTGAGGCAATACAATTCACGAACGGGTTGACAAATTTGTACGGTTTTCTCACTTATCGATTCATCTTGGGACTCTATGTGTTTTTGTATATATACCAAAAGTTGGTCAATTTAACAAGGAAAGTTGGAAAATTGTCAGAATGCAGAATTTTCATGAGTTCTGAAGAAAGCCATGAAGCTCGAACTGAAATCGATCTAGAGTGCGAGACTGACGATTGACAGTTTGACCGAGAGATAAAAAAACGAGCGAGATCAGGCAGCTTTGTCTAGTATCTATCCAATTTTTTACGGTAGGTTGCCATAATGCTATGAATAACCCTTTTGACACATGGCGTGTCCACTATATTTTTTTTTATAATTAAATCATAGAAATCTTTGGCTTGATGATCATTTTTGTGTACATAAATATTGAAGGTTGAAGGTGAACGTGCTCGGTGGTCTAATGGCTACCGCTTCTGTCTTATAAGTAGGATACACAATCCCAAAACCTTCCGTGGCACCTATGAGAGGTCGTAGAGTTCTCTGCATCTTTCTTAAGTAGGTGTCCAACTAACTACCCTTCCCTATTGGAGAGTGCATGCTTCCATTCTTTAAGAGATAGTGATTAGTCTCAAATCAATACATGTGGTAACGGAAAAAAGGGATGCAACTCTCATACAATAGTCTCGGCTTGTACCACCTACGAATTTGTGCGAAATGCTTAATGCTAATTGTTATCGACACAGCGTTCCTTTTCGCAAATTCTATGGGTTAATTTATTACAAACGAAAAGGTCATCAACCCAAATCTCCACATCCCAAAAGAAGGGACATATCTTACACGAGCGCAACAAGTGCGCTAGAATTTGCTAAGGAAAAAGGTTCAATTTCATCCTTCCCCGAAATAGCTACCGGGTGACGGCATTTAAACCACTTCGAGTGGAATACGATAGGGAGAGATCGTAGGAGAAATGCAATGCTCTTGCAATACAACAAGCACGCACAAGCTTAGGCGTGAGCGGTTGCGCCCAGCTGATAAGTGCATACAAGGCATTGGGCCTGCTTTGCTTAGGCGGCTAGCGCATAAGAAGATGGGAAAGGAAAAAAGGGTCATAAGTTTTCGACCATAATTACTCTTGCGTCGGAGGTGATGGTACGTCTCGTTTTTGGTGGAAAGTAAACAACTGCCACCGCAAGTTTATTATAAGGGACAAACTGATCTTGTGTGCTACCGTTCCATGTAACGGGGCCCGAGAAAATGCACCGTCAGTCCAAGGGACGATCACCCGGCAGGGTAATAAAATTCCCAAAAATAATCGAACAATGATAGCGCTGCCGTTCCTAATGCAGCTAGAATATGCCTTACTGCTGTTGGGTGCAACTGAGAATTTAAATGAAGTACCGCGTATGCATTTCTCAGGTTCGATTAGACTCCGTGATTTAAGAAAGTAATAAAATTGGAACGCGTGTTCTATTCTGGTAGCTATTCCAGGGGAGATAGTTTTAGGAATTGAGACGTCAGAAATGACATCTCTTTCTAGCCTTAGAGTTAAGAGGAGCCCAGTAGGGGCTCAATCTAGTATATAAGGAAAATCATTTCGTTGAATAAAACAGACTTTACCAGACTTTGTAGTGCGTTGGATCTAAACGTGTCTCATTTCTTCAAGTCTCACTTCCTTAGCCTTTGACATAATACTCTGAAAGGTGATATTGGCACCGCTCTATAGTCGGTAAACAGGCCCTTTCCAGTACTTATGTCAAACGCAGGATTGACTACACTATCCAAATAAATCTGATAAATTACAAACACTCTCGGAAGAGGATATTGACACCGCTCCATAGACGGTACTCAGGCCCTTCCCAGTGTTTATTGTTTATTAGATAATCTCATTAAGTTTTAGACTTGCTTCTAAAACTTAAGAGGAAAGGATTTTGTCGCTTGTAAAGGCGCTAATTCTCTACGCGAATTCCATTTTTTATAAAGTCCCGGTACGTAAGGTCATCCTTCGCGAATAAGTTTTAACGCGACGTTAGTCGTGTCTTAACCATCAATTACTCTTTTGGACGCTACATCGGTGGTGTCCAAATTAGAAGTACATTAGTCCTTTCGTCCGCGACATGGTGGCTCCAGAGCGAGGAATGTAGTGAAACGCGCGCGTGTGCAAGTGAAGTGTAATAAAAGCTGCAACCAGAGGAGTAAGCTGCAAAGATAAAAAGGTATAATCCATCAAACCGAAAAGTTATATATCACAGTATTGTATCAAGGTTGACGGCACCATTAAGCCGACAAATTAAACAAAAAGATTATACCAGGTTGACGGCACCATTAAGCCGACAAGTATAAAGGCGGTAAGCCAAGATAAGGTTGACGACACCTACGTTACAAGTCGATAAAAGGTTGACGACACCTACGTTACAAGTCGATAAGGTTGACGACACCTACGTTACAAGTCGATAAAAGGTTGACGACACCTACGTTATAAGTCGATAAGAGGTTGACGACACCTACGTTACAAGTCGATAAGGTTGACGACACCTACGTTACAAGTCGATAAGAGGTTGACGACACCTACGTTACAAGTCGATAAGGTTGACGACACCTACGTTACAAGTCGATAAGAGGTTGACGACACCTACGTTACAAGTCGATAAGGTTGACGACACCTACGTTACAAGTCGATAAGGTTGACGACACCTACGTTACAAGTCGATAAAGGTTGACGACACCTACGTTACAAGTCGATAAGAGGTGACGGCACCTACGTTACAAGCCGCATAAACTTTACGGGTAAATGTCTGACCCTATAGAAGACATCAAAGATTTAACAGCATACTTTAACGAAATCGATTATAGATTTCAAATAGTCAAACTATCAAAAAATATAAACGCTGGCATAGAAAGCCTATTGCTTCGGGGACAAATTCAGAATCAAAGAGATTTAAATTAATTCTGTGGCCTGGAACAATTAAACAACAAATAGTTTTCCAGAGCATTCAGAAATACTATTACGAAGATAGACCGCTATCTCGCAAATTAAAAGAATTAATTAAAATTGAAGAATTAGAACAGTGTCTTAAGACCTGTAAGATTAAAAAAAAAGATGGCTAAGAAAACAACAAAATCCATGTTTACCATCAATGATAATGGGCATTGTCGTCTATGTACGCGCCCTGATGATGTCCAAGACATGGTCCAATGTGACCACTGTGATAGATGGTTTCACATTGGATGTGTAAAACTGAATACCCTTCCGACACCAGAGGATAATTGGAATTGTTTCTATTGCGAGAAAGAACGCAAGGAACTTTCTGATATTAAATTACAACTTATGACAATTCAAAAGGAGCTCGAAACACGAGCAAAGGCTCAGAAAGGTGCTGAGATCCATGCAACCTCTCTGGAGTTAGAGTTAGAGGATGTAAAAACGAGCTAGAAGAGAAGAGCAAAGTAGAAGATGCAAAACAGGATGTCTTAAAGGATTTAGCGGAAGTTTTACAACGATCCCGTCTAAAATCTCCTTCGGAGGATTCTCTTCATGAGAAAGAAGAAAAGATTTCCGAAGGAAAGGTACTGTCAGTTCTGATGAAAAGACAGTTACAAACATTGCCAACCTTTTCTGGAGTAGCCAGAGAATGGCCCATATTCAAGAGACGTTTTATGGAAACCACTGAATCAGGAGAATATTCGGATTCAGAAAACTTAATTCGCCTTCAGCAAGCTTTGACTGGATCCGCTGCAAAAAGCGTCCAAGCACTTATGTTGGATCCAACCAACTTAAAACAAATCTTGGATAGGCTCGAACGTCAGTTCGGTCAATTCAAAAAGGTATATAAGGAGTTAAGAGATGATATCGAGCAGGTGCGATCTTGCGGACCTTACACAGTGATCGAATTAGCCGATACTTTAGAGAACTTAGTTTCTCACTTACAGGCTATGAATCAAACCGAATACTTACGAGATCCACGTTTAATTGAGGAAATTGTTTCCAAACTCCCTTACGAACAGCAAGTAAGATGGTTGGAATTGGTTCAACAAAACCTTAAGTCGGGGAAACCCATTATGACTCTCAAGGAATTGTTAGACTTTATCAAACCTAGAGCCGATATTCAGAGAGAGATGTCAAGACAGCCTCTAGATAGACGCAATAGGATCAATTTTCATCAAGAATCCTACTCTCGATGCTTCATTTGCAGTGGGGCACATGGGGTAGAACATTGCTCTGCTTTTAAGGCTCTAACACCATGGGAACGTAGTCAGAAGACTCGAGCCAAAAGGGCATGTATTACATGTCTGAAAAACATGGAGGAATATGTAAAACATTAAGGAAATGTGGAATCCATGGTTGCCAAGGAAAGCACCACAAAATGTTGCACTTCAGTCGTGCACCTCCAGTTAAAAGAGAAAATGATAAACAAGACTCAGCCAAGGGCGCTGAAAACAAGCCATTAGTAGCCCGCACAAACTTGCATCACCAATTCACGACGCAAGTATTCTACCAAATTATTCCCGTGACCTTAAAGAATAATGAATATAAGATTCAAACCTTTGCGTTTATCGACCCAGGTTCTTCATTAACTTTGATCGACAAACACTTGGCGGATCAATTACATTTAGCTGGGACACCAGCCCCGCTAAAGATTACTTGGACTCAAAACTTCTCCAAAGTAGAGGGAGCAAGTCGTAGAGTGTATTTCGATATACAAGGCTCTAACGGTAACCAACACCGCTTGAGCAATGTAAGGACAGTTGAGAATTTGCAGTTACCAATGCAAACCATTGACTATCCAGATATGTGTCAAGATTTTCCGTACCTAAGCGGACTTCCAATCGCAAGTTTCAAGCGAGCTCAACCGAGACTATTAATCGGTCTCAATCATAGCCATTTGATGTTACCATTAAATCGACGTTCCCTGGGTTCCAATAAACCTATGGCAATAGAAACGCCATTAGGTTGGTTAATTTTCGGCAATGTGAGCGAAGAGGTTCATGATAATCACATTATGATAATTCAAGAAGAAGAAGAAGAAATGAATAGGATGATAGAGAATTATTTTTCAATTGAAAATTTTGGGGTAAAATTCGAGAAACTTCCAGAGCCTAAAGAGGTGTCTAGAGCTAGAGAAATAGTAGCTAAGACACTTAAATACGATGGAAGTCAATACGAAATTGGACTGTTGTGGAAGCAGGACAATTTAAACTTCCCTGAAAGTTATTCCCAAGCCTTTAGACGCTTAAATAACCAGGAATCAAAATATTCCGGAAATCAGGATATCCAAAATTGGATGAACAACACTATACGAGAATATGAAGAAAAAGGATACGCAAGGAAAATCTCCGATAAAGAATTTAGTGCCTGGGAAAAGGAGATTTACTATTTGCCACATTTTATAGTGATCAACAAAAATAAGCCTATACCAAAACCTAGGTTAGTCTTTGATGCAGCAGCAAAAACCACGGAGTATCATTCAATTCAGCCCTTATATCCGGACCAGATGCTACGATATCTTCCTTCGGGGTCTCGTTGAGATTCCGAGAAGGTAAAATAGCCGTAGCGGGTGACATAAAGGAAATGTTTTGTCAAGTGAAAATAAATAAGGAAGATCAAAGGAAGCAATGCTTTTTATTCCGAAATTTTGACAAAACTAAAACCCCAGATGTATATGTTATGCAAGTAATGACATTCGGGGCAACATGCTCTCCGGCTTGTGCGCAGATAGTTAAAAATCATAACGCAGAGTTGTACAAGCATTCTAAACCAAAGGCTGCCTTAGCTATAGTGAAGCAACATTATGTAGATGACTACATTGACAGCTTCACAGATTTAAAAGATGCCATAGGGACCGTTAAGGATGTAATTGAAATACACCAAAGGGCAAATTTCTTCATTCGTAATTTTGTATCCAATAATCAAAACCTAATAAATGCGCTACCTAAAGAAAGAGTTCAAGGCAGTACAGTCAGATTATTTGAAGATAAGGACAGCGCCGAAGAAAAAATACTTGGAATATTTTGGAACACAGCTCAAGACAATATTTGTTTTAAACTGAATATCTCGAAATTACCAATAGATGTGGTAAATATGTCCAGACATCCCACTAAAAGGGAGGTACTATCATTTGTCATGAGTGTTTATGACCCAATGGGTCTTATATCTAACTTGACAATTCATGGGAGGATACTAATGCAATTTCTCCACATTGAAACAAAAGATTGGGATACAGCAATAAGTGATGAAAATCACAAAAATGGCAACAATGGTGTGAAGCTATCCAGCAGACCACTAACATCAAGATACCAAGGCAAATGTTGGGAGATTTAACCCAGACATTTGAAATACATACATTCGTTGATGCTTCTGAATATGCTTACGCAGCTGTATGCTATATGAGAGGAATTGGAAAACATAACCAGACAATAAGTGTACGACTTATAGCTTCAAAGGCTAGAGTTGCACCTATACAAAAGCTCACAATTCCAAGATTAGAATTGCAAGCTGCAGTCCTAGGGACACGTCTTACGGAGACGATAATATCCGAGCTTCGCATAACTCCAATAAGAATTGTTTATTGGTCTGATTCACAAACAGTGCTATCCTGGATTAAGTCAGACCACAGACGCTATAAACATTTCGTTGCCAACCGCATTGGAGAGATCCTTGAAGTCTCCACAATAGATCAATGGCGGTATGTACCTACGTCACAAAATCCAGCAGATGAGGCAACGAAATGGGTTACCGGAGATTCCAAATGGTTCTCCGGACCAAAGTTTCTAAAGGACGATGAAGCTCTGTGGCCAAAATCCAAATACACGCCACAAACCACCGAAGAAATCAGAAATGTTATTCTAACTCACACTCATGTGCAGGACATATTTGAATGTATTCAAGAAGATAGATTCTCGAACTGGAATAAGTTTGTTCAGCACGTAAGTTTGCTGAAAAGAATCGTGCTACGAATCTGTAAGAAGAAACACAATAACATAGTTACTTACTCAGACAGACAAAATGCCGAGTGGTCAATTATTCGAAAGGCCCAGTGGCAAGAGTTCCCAAACGAAATTGAAGAACTTCAACAAAATGGTTGTGTAAAGCCATCAAGTAGCATAGCATCATTAGTACCCTATTTAGATGAATTTGGGATTATGCGATCTTTAAGTCGCTATCATAACAGCTCTGCAATCCCATCCTCTGCTCGTGTTCCGATAATTCTTCCATATAATAATCACATTACATCTCTAATTATGAAACATTATCATGAGAAATATCTACACCAAAGCGACAATGTTGTCATAGGGCGGTACGTCAGAAATTCTGGATAATAAGAGCTAGGCAAGTTCTGCGATCTATCAAAAGAGATTGTCAGAAATGCAAAATGATAGAGCTAAACCGGTAATACCTCAAATGGCAAACTTACCTCCATGTAGAGTCGATATGTATACATATCCCTTTACACATACTGGAGTCGATTACTTCGGACCATTAGAAGTTCAAGTAAAACGATCAATTGAAAAGAGATGGGGAGTTATATTTACTTGTATGACTACAAGAGCTACTCATCTGGAATTAGCAGAGAAATTAGACACAGATGCCTTCTTAGTATGTTTAAAAATTTCCAGAATCGTCGAGGGAAGGTTAAGCATCTTTATAGTGACAACGGCACTAACTTTGTAGGGCTGACCGTGAGATGAAGGAGCAACTATCTGAAATCAATAAGATAATGGGAGGAGGTACGGCTGCTTCTTTAGAAATTGAATGGACATTCAACCCTCCTGCTGCTCCACACTTCGGAGGAGCTTGGGAACGTCTGATTCAAATAATTAAGAAATGTCTTAAAGAAATTCCAGCTTGCCGACAGGGGCACAAACCCACAGTAGAGGAGCTGAGAGCCGCTTTAATACAAGCAGAATTTATTCTGAATTCTAGACTTCTCACACATTCCTCTAGAAAGTTCAGACGATGATCCTTTGACACCGTTTCACCTTTTGATAGGAAGAGCTGGAGAGTATTCTTCACCATACTCTATACACGGGGACAATTTGTCCAAGAAGCAATACGAACGCGTGCAGCATTACATGCGTTATTTTTGGGACAGATGGCAAAAGGAATACCTTCCAACTCTGCTCAAACGGAACAAATGGACTCAAAAAGTGGAACCTATAAAGGTAAATGATATCGTCTTAATAACCGACAAGGAATATCACGGAAAATGGCTAAAAGGCCGCGTATTAGAAGTACGTACAGCCGCTGATGGTCAAGTACGATCAGCTTTAATAAAAACCATTCAAGGTGAATACACAAGACCTGCAGCCAAAATAGCCGTGTTGAATGTTAGAAAACCAAACGAAGGAGAATCTAGGACTGATACGCTAGTAGAGGAAACTAATGATGCTCAAACTAATGTTCAATCCGGAGAAGACCTAAAGAAAAGCCTTCCGGAACAAAACAAATAAAATTTAAGGAGTTACCAAAACTCCAACCAGGAAAACAACTCACCGGTAGAATCTCAGATCAACTGAGAGGGACGTTGCGAAATACATGTTTCGTAAATCACCATCGAGCAGTGGATTTAGAGGAGATATCCATAACCTCTAGAGGAGTATCTTCTAAAAAAGGATCCAGAAAAAGAATTCTGGAAAAGGATTGGCTGAAATCAACGCCAAAGGAAAAAATAGGGATGAAGGAAGAACTTCCTTTACCAGATAGTTCCAATTCAGCTATCGCTAAGGCTAATTTTGACTCGTGGGGAAAACGTCTCAAGGTTGATGTTGATAAAATCAAAGAATTGCGAGATCGTTGGCAGCAAAAGAACGCAATCGAAAGGCCAGTAAAGAAGACAAAAATACGAAAACTTGGAAACCCAGAGGAACAGAATACCACGAACCAATCTCGAGTGAATGCGAGAACAAGGATACCCTCTGGCGGAGCACTCAAGGCTTTAATGATGCTTTTCTGTATTGGAACAGTATTTTCATCGGAACCATCAGGTCTTATAGCTTACGATTGTGCGAATCCAGATATTAACATGACCAGCTACTCGCTGCTGGATGTAACTTCTTGCTTGCCAACTGAAAAGAATCTCACAACGAAGGAAGTGCCTATACAAGTCCTTCAAAGAAATGCAAAGTGCAGTAATGGTATATCAATGTAAGGTTATTATAAAGCGTATCATAAAACATTGCGGAATGCATTCACATACCTCGGACTATGAAAGAAGATACGCATATATAGTTAGGAATTTACATCAGAAGAATGCCTTCGTGTACATCAATTGGGAATATATCCATTAACTCGGAATGCAGGAATTAATGAACTAAAGCGAAACCATACTACTAGAGGAGAGACTTTAGTTACTGGAAGTGTTTGGTCAAGCTCTTGCAGTGGAGGTGTGTATAAAACTCCAGAATACACCTGGATCAACGCATTAGTTTACTATGAGTATGAGGTATCACTATATAATTACGTTGCTGCAGTAGATCACGAGAATGACCAAATTATGTTGAGACATGGTTTAGTATGTCCATATTCTCACGGAAAATGTTTGGATTCCGAAGATGGTTATTCAACGTGGAATGTAAACTTGAGTCAGCGCTGTGAGGAAACTGAATTCGAAGTAATATACGAAGGAAACGTTAACAAAACAACGAACACAGCTGATGGACAAGAAAGTAAGCACGCAGTTTACACCGCTATATCTGACTCACATTTATTTTCGATCCGCACAAAGGAGACATCACAAATATGTGGTTATAAGGGCTATACGACGGATCATCCTAGGATATTTATCCTAGAATCATCATCGTTTAAATCACCTTTTACTCGAAAGCCCGCCAACATAAGAAATCATGATTTATTCACCTATTTCAACTCGAAAATTACATTAGTTGAAAATTATATAGGTCAAAAATTAGACGAAGTTTACAGGACGGTGATGACGGAGATGTGTAAACTCGATAAAGCTTTATTAGAAACAAAGCTAACTTTAGCCAGAATAAATCCAACGGAGTTTGTCACCAGTATAATGCGACGCTCCGGATTCTCAGCAGTAGTCGCTGGAGAAGTATTGCATGTCCTACAATGCAAACCAGTTTACGTACAACCTGTAGCGTTAGAGAGATGCTATCAGGAATTACCAGTTAAATATGGAAATGACACGATGTTCCTGACACCAGTTACTAGAACATTACAACTTAGAGGAACCGAAATCGAATGTACACCCTTGTTACCGGCAAAATTTCAATTTGGAGGAGATGGTACACGTTTGATGGCAAAATTAGAGAAACCACATCACCTATGAAACTATCTACGGAAATCGTAACAAAATGGCACTATACTCCACTGCCAAATCTAATGGATAGCGGAGTATATGACAAGGAAAGTGTACAAAAGATGCGCACAATGATATACGATCAAGGAGATCGTAGGATAGCGTCTAACGTAGTCCACAAGATGTTAACTGGACAAAATCCTAATCGACAAGGATTTTTTGAAGCACTTGTATCAGAAAAGCTTATTGACAACGTAATCAATAAATACTGGAACAAATTAATAACTTTATCAACATGGTTAGGTAATTTAACTTCAACCATAATCGGATTATACATGATCGGTAGGTTTGTTAAATTTGTAATAGATACAATTATGCATGGTCGTATACTTTACGATATTTATGGGTTTGGATGGCAATTAATTGCCTCGTTTTGGGATTCAATGACGTCTTTTCTATCACACAGAAATGCTCTAAGAAACATTAACAGGTCAAAGACGGAGGATATCAACCACGGTCCAAGCGAAGTTAAGGTACACCTCTTGGAAGCAAGCGGGCAAATGCCACCGGAACCTCGTGCACCAATCCGGATGTATAAGCCAAATACAAGACGCGATCAACACCCTGTCAATGAGGAACCAAGCGCAATCAAAACCATATCCGATAAATAAGGCTGGAGTCAATCAGATCTCGCCACTCATCAATATAAGTTACGGCTGAGGGTCAATCCGATCTCGCCATTGGTCAACGGCTGAGGGTCAATCCAACCTCGTCTCCTATCAACAAGAAGCAAGCTGATGGTCATTCCGACTTCAGCATATATGTATCATCATACGACCGAAGATCAATTCAACTTCGGAACCTGTTCACTATATGGCTGAGGGTCATTCCGACCTTAGCAATAATCATCAAAGAAACAACAGTCGAAGGTCAATCCGACTTCGGCACATGTACACCAAACGGCTGGGGGTCAAACCGACCTCGGCGTTAATCTTCGAGAAGCTACCGAAGGTCATCCCGACCTCGGCGTCTAGCATCTACGATCAAGGGTCAACCCGACCTCGTTATTCATCAAAGTGAATCTTAATTCTAATTACCATACATTAAGTAGTGATAATTTTAGTAAAAGCGAGAATTTTTTTTTAATCAAAGTGAAAAGTAATACGAACATAAAGAAGCATACATTCAAAAAAAGAAGAAAAGAAAAAATATATATTCATATATGTGTGCCATTTTTAATCTCATATGCTATTATAACTGAAATTGAACCACTTATAAAAAGATTAATAACAAAACCGATTAATAGGAAGATCCATAAAAATTATTAAAGAGAGGACATTACGGAACATTCAAACAATACAGCACGATATAAACAAACTTGTAAATGGATCTTAGGTTAGGTAAACGCTGTGTCCTAATTAGAATTATATAAAACTCTTACAGATTTTATGACTGAGGGAATGTTATCGACACAGCGTTCCTTTTCGCAAATTCTATGGGTTAATTTATTACAAACGAAAAGGTCATCAACCCAAATCTCCACATCCCAAAAGAAGGGACATATCTTACACGAGCGCAACAAGTGCGCTAGAATTTGCTAAGGAAAAGGTTCAATTTCATCCTTCCCGAAATAGCTACCGGGTGACGGCATTTAAACCACTTCGAGTGGAATACGATAGGGAGAGATCGTAGGAGAAATGCAATGCTCTTGCAATACAACAAGCATGCACAAGCTTAGACGTGAGCGGTTGCGCCCAGCTGATAAGTGCATACAAGGCATTGGGCCTGCTTTGCTTAGGCGGCTAGCGCATAAGAAGATGGGAAAGGAAAAAGGGTCATAAGTTTTCGACCATAATTACTCTTGCGTCGGAGGTGATGGTACGTCTCGTTTTGGTGGAAAGTAAACAACTGCCACCGCAAGTTTATTATAAGGGACAAACTGATCTTGTGTGCTACCGTTCCATGTAACGGGGCCCGAGAAAATGCACCGTCAGTCCAAGGGACGATCACCCGGCAGGGTAATAAAATTCCCAAAAATAATCGAACAATGATAGCGCTGCCGTTCCTAATGCAGCTAGAATATGCCTTACTGCTGTTGGGTGCAACTGAGAATTTAAATGAAGTACCGCGTATGCATTTCTCAGGTTCGATTAGACTCCGTGATTTAAGAAAGTAATAAAATTGGAACGCGTGTTCTATTCTGGTAGCTATTCCAGGGAGATAGTTTTAGGAATTGAGACGTCAGAAATGACATCTCTTTCTAGCCTTAGAGTTAAGAGGAGCCCAGTAGGGGCTCAATCTAGTATATAAGGAAAATCATTTCGTTGAATAAAACAGACTTTACCAGACTTTGTAGTGCGTTGGATCTAAACGTGTCTCATTTCTTCAAGTCTCACTTCCTTAGCCTTTGACATAATACTCTGAAAGGTGATATTGGCACCGCTCTATAGTCGGTAAACAGGCCCTTTCCAGTACTTATGTCAAACGCAGGATTGACTACACTATCCAAATAAATCTGATAAATTACAAACACTCTCGGAAGAGGATATTGACACCGCTCCATAGACGGTACTCAGGCCCTTCCCAGTGTTTATTGTTTATTAGATAATCTCATTAAGTTTTAGACTTGCTTCTAAAACTTAAGAGGAAAGGATTTTGTCGCTTGTAAAGGCGCTAGTTCTCTACGCGAATTCCATTTTTTATAAAGTCCCGGTACGTAAGGTCATCCTTCGCGAATAAGTTTTAACGCGACGTTAGTCGTGTCTTAACCATCAATTACTCTTTTGGACGCTACATCGGTGGTGTCCAAATTAGAAGTACATTAGTCCTTTCGTCCGCGACACTAATGCTAATACTAATAAATATTGAAGGTTGAAGGTCTGCAGAATGAGAAGTTGGCTTCATGGTGATCGGGAAGCAGTGTTATCCGGTGGAAGCTGATAAGCGACCGAATTTGCGTGTTGAGAATGAAGGGCAAATTCTTCAATTAGAGCCTGATCAGCATCTATGCCCCAACGAACGATAAGCCTGATGACGTGTAGGATGAGTTCTATGAGAGCCTTGACAAGACCTACGGAGAGTGCCCAACACACGATGTAAAGATTGTCATCGGGGATGCAAATGCGCAGATCGGAAGAGAAAGTTTCTTTTGCCATGCCATTGGTACGGAAAGCCTTCATTCCGCTACCTACGATAATGGCCTGCGACTTGTAAACTTTGCTGCTGCTAGAGGGATGACAATAAGCAGTACCTATTTAACACGTAAGAATATCCGCAAACACACCTGGCAACATTCGAGTGGAGACAATTGCTCACAGATAGACCACGTGCTGGTCGACGGACGACATTTCTCGGTTGTTATAGATGTAAGGTCCTTCAGAGGTCCGAACATCGACTCGGACTTTGGGAGCGACTTTCCAGCGTCACGAATTCACGAAACAACAGAACGATGCGTTTCAATATCCAACGCTTGTTAGTTGAAGGAGTTGCTGAACAGTATACCACCAGAAGCTGGACGAGCGGATAGGAGATGCCACCGGATCTGGCGACGTCAACAGATTGTAGAAAAATATCCACGAAATTGGGACTACAACAGCTCAGGAAGTGTTAGGCACTGCACAGCGACGCCCAGTGCCAGTGAGTGACAGACGAGAAAAATGTTGCTAGGAGTCAAATGCTAGTGGCTCGTACCCTTTCCAACAGAGAGCGGTACAGTGTAGCGAGGACAGAAGAGAAACGAGTCTACCGCAGAAAAAAAGGCATCACGAAAAGCGTGAGTTTTGCTTTCGTTTGCAGACTACGGGACTTAAGATGGTTACGAATCCACCACATTTTCTAGAAAATATGATAGGACATAGAACTGCCTTCCGGCTGGTTGGATGGTCTCATACGACCAATCTATAAGAAAGGGCATAGACTAGAGTGTGCCAATTACAGAGGGATCACCCTTCTGAACTCGGCGTACAAAATCCTGTCGCGAATCCTGTTTAACAGACTGAGACCGTTTGAGGAGTCCTTCGTTGGCGAATACCAGGCAGGTTTACCTGAGGGGCGATCAACGACGGATCACATGTTTAGCCGGCGGATGATCCTTGATAAATTCTAGGAGTACAACTTGCGGACTCACCATCTGTTCATTGATTTCAAAGCAACGTACGATTCACTGTCAACCTCGTTCGTGACCTTAGATGGATTGAAGCAGGGCACCAAGATGAATACACAGTTAGGTGTTTCAATCTGCCCAATTTATGTACGAGAAGAAGACGGGGGTGAAAAATTCATTTTCGGTGCAAAACATAAACAAACCGGCTGGCTCTCTCATACTAAAATCCAAGATGGCTGAATCGTGAATTTGGAAGATTGGAACACCTAGCTGTCTATTCATCTTGCAGTGCACTTTAGAATTTATTGTTCAACATTGCACTCAAAGGCGCTATTAGGAGATCTAGTGTGCAGAGAAACGGCACTATCATCACACGGTCGCATATGCTCCTGGGCTTTGCGGACGACATCGACCTTATTGGAATCGATCGCAGAGCAGTAGTGGAGTCTTTTGTCCCACTGAAGAGGGAGACGGCGAGGATAGGCTTAACCATTAACACTTCCAAGACAAAGTACATGGTGGCAGGTGGAGATAAAGGAAGACCTAATGGTGATGGTGCAGAGGTAGTTCTTGATGGTTGTTGAAAAATTTGTTTACCTTGAAACGCTTGTGACATGGGACAATGACGTTTCCCGTGAAGTAAAAAGACGTATTGCTGCTGCGAATAGGACCTTTTACGGATTACGTAACCAGCTTAGGTCCTGAAACATGCAGACGGAAACGAAATTTGTTCTATACAAAACTGTGATTCTACCAGTGGTCCTTTATGGACATGAAGCATGACCATTAAAAAAGCCGAACTGGAGAGCTTTCGGGGGTTTCGATCGGAAAGTGCTGCGTACAATACTCGGAGGGAAACTAGAAAATGGTGTGTGGCGCAGGCGCATGAATCATGAGCTGCTTCAAGTATACAAAGAAGAAAATATTGTGAATTACGGCAGACTTCAGTGGGCTGGTCACTTAGTGCGAATGTCGGGAAAAAGAATAGCAAAAACAATGTTCAACAGAGAACCAAACAGGGACCGGCGACTTCGTGGAAGGCCACGAATACGCTGGCTGCACGCGGTGGAATCAGACCTGGGGACCCTGGATGTTCGGGGAAACTGGAGGAACATCGCCCAAAACCTACGAGTATGGAGCTCTACAATGCGCCAGGCATAGGTTTATCGACGCTTGTAGCCAACCAGGTATCCAGGTAGGTATAATAGTTTGAAGCCACAATGTTCGGTTCGCGGCCATTTAGTGTGTTTTTTTTTTCTTCCTAAACAATGGAGGGGGAATCTGCTCAACAGACATCCTGGGTTGACCAGGAAGTGCTGGGTTAGGGGCCACCTCCAATGAGGGAGGCAGGACTGCATCCCCGACCAGCTAAACCGTTTCCATTGCCGCCAAGCCCATCGTCCCTTCGGTACAACCAGAAAGTAATGCTTCAAAGGGGGGCCAGTGCATAACGCACCCTCGAGGTTAGCTGCGTGTCCTTGCAGCATCGAACAACGTGACTCGCTTTTTTATAAGAACACCATGGTATCGTGCCAGCGCATTGCCGGCTTTCCAGGTGGCCTTACCACGCCCTATGTCCTTGGAAGGTGGGCAGGGTCGACTTCGCGCCTGCTTCCCTCTGCACGACTGGTATCAAGAATGATGATGCCGCGTGCACCCCAAATTGACCTTTCTGCGATAGGGCCTATTCGCCAGCACACAGAGGGACTTGCCGACGCGGTGCCTACGCCTGCCCCAGCCTTGACGAGGACCCCTTTCCGTCCTCGGGCTCGGAACCCGCCCGGTTGACCGACGCACAGTGATGCCACTCCATACAAAACATGGAAAAAAGTCTTTTCAATCACTTTTTGTCAACCGATTTTCTCGCAACAGGTTGCATTCGATGCGGAATATTGTCCCATTGTTTCCTATTGAAAATTGGCCGGATAGGACTATGGGCTCAAAAGCTGTGGCCAAAATACATTTTTTTCATACAAATAACGGGTAAAACCCCATCACTCATTTTTTTTGGTACTTGTCCTCAACCGACTCGCTCGCAACAAACTGCATTAAAAGCAGAGCCCTGTTCCATTGTTTCTTATCGAAAATTTTGTCAGATCGGACAATGGGATCAGAAGTTATGGTCAAAATACTAATTTCATTATTACAATACAAAATCATTTTTTTGGCACTTATGCCCATCCGATTTGCTTGCAACAAGTTGCGTTGGGCGAGAAATTGTATAATGCATATAAACAAATATGAAAAATAAGACCTTTCCACATATTTGTGTTATTTTTACCTTTTCTTACATATTTCTTAATTCTTTTGAACGAACGAGGAACGCACCATCACCGATAGGTGGATTATTTAGGGTTTTTGTGCTTGATATTGCTACGAAGCTTTTTTAAGATATATAAAAATTATCATACACATACGACGATTTTATGACCCTGAAATAAGCCTTAAGGTCTGAGGGAGGGTTTTCCGTTAAAAAAGCACGTGGCATCCCTCTCTGAGAGAGAAAATTGCCCAATTCAGCCCGCCAAAATGACATTGATAATGTTACCAAAATTATTTCATCATTATGCAGTTTACAATTGCTTTAGAAATTGCCGTAAACGGAAAAGGAATTGGCAACAATGGGGAAGAAATTTATCACTCATGCATGCATGCATGCAGTGGTTCGGCAAGAGAACAGCAGCAACGCCGACCAATCACGCAATGAGCAGATCAAAATAAACAAACTCCAGCTGGTTTTGGAAAATGAAAACATGAGCCCTGAAAAGGATTTGTGTAATAAAAGTAGAGCTGATGTTAATAAGAAAAATAAGACAAACAAGACAAATGAGACAGATAAGACAAGTAAGATAATATAATAAATAAGACAAATAAAATTAGTTCCTCCAGAAATTCCTCTGGAAGTTCCTCCGCAAATTCCTCCGGAAGTCCCCCCCCCCTGAATTCCTTCGGAAGTTTCTACGGGAATTCTTCCAGGAGTTCCTAAGAAAGTGCCTCCAGGAATTTCTCCAGGAGTTCTTTCAGAAATTACTACGGAAGTTCCTCCAGGAATTCCTTTGGAAGTTCCTCCAGGAATTCCTCCGGAAGTTCCTCCAGGAATTCCTCCGGAAGTTCCTCCAGGAATTCCTCCGGAAGTTCCTCCAGGAATTCCTCCGGAAGTTCCTCCAGGAATTCCTCCGGAAGTTCCTCCAGGAATTCCTCCGGAAGTTCCTCCAGGAATTCCTCCGGAAGTTCCTCCAGGAATTCCTCCGGAAGTTCCTCCAGGAATTCCTCCGGAAGTTCCTCCAGGAATTCCTCCGGAAGTTCCTCCAGGAATTCCTCCGGAATTCCTCCTGGAATTCCTCCGAAGTTCCTCCTGGAATTCCTCAGGAGGTCCTCCAGGAATTTCTCCGGAAGTTCCTCCAGGAATTCCTCCGGAAGTTCCTCCAGGAATTCCTCCGGAAGTTCCTCCAGGAATTCCTCCGGAAGTTCCTCCAGGAATTCCTCCGGAAGTTCCTCCAGGAATTCCTCCGGAAGTTCCTCCAGGAATTCCTCCGGAAGTTCCTCCAGGAATTCCTCCGGAAGTTCCTCCAGGAATTCCTCCGGAAGTTCCTCCAGGAATTCCTCCGAAGTTCCTCCAGGAATTCCTCCGGAAGTTCCTCCAGGAATTCCTCCGGAAGTTCCTCCAGGAATTCCTCGAGAAGTTCCTCCAGGAATTCCTCGAGAAGTTCCTTCAGGAATTCCTCGAGAATTTCCTCCAGAAGTTCCTTCAGGAATTCCTCCGGAAGTTCCTCCAGGAATTCCTCGAGAAGTTCCTCCAGGAATTCCTCCGGAAGTTCCTCCATTCATTCGTCCGGAAGTTCCTCCCGGAATTCCTCCGAAAGTTCCTCCCGGAATTTCTCCGGAAGTTCCTCCAGGAATTCCTCCGGAAGTTCCTCCAGGAATTCCTCCGGAAGTTCCTCCAGCAATTCCTCCGGAAGTTCCTCCAGGAATTCCTCGGGAAGTTCCTCCAGGAATTCCTCCGGAAGTTCCTCCAGGAATTCCTCCGGAAGTTCCTCCAGGAATTCCTCCGGAAGTTCCTCCAGGAATTCCTCCGGAAGTTCCTCCAGGAATTCCTCCGGAAGTTCCTCCCGGAATTCCTCAGGAAATTCCTCCCGGAATTCCTCAGGAAATTCCTCCGGAAGTTCCTCCAGGAATTCCTCCGGAAGTTCCTCCAGGAATTCCTCCGGAAGTTCCTCCAGGAATTCCTCCGGAAGTTCCTCCAGGAATTCCTCCGGAAGTTCCTCCAGGAATTCCTCCGGAAGTTCCTCCAGGAATTCCTCCGGAAGTTCCTCCAGGAATTCCTCCGGAAGTTCCTCCAGGAATTCCTCCGGAAGTTCCTCCAGGAATTCCTCCGAAGTTCCTCCAGGAATTCCTCCGGAAGTTCCTCCAGGAATTCCTCCGGAAGTTCCTCCAGGAATTCCTCCGGAAGTTCCTCCAGGAATTCCTCCGGAAGTTCCTCCAGGAATTCCTCCGGAAGTTCCTCCAGGAATTCCTCCGGAAGTTCCTCCAGGAATTCCTCCGAAGTTCCTCCAGGAATTCCTCGGAAGTTCCTCCAGGAATTCCTCCGGAAGTTCCTCCAGGAA
Organism: Armigeres subalbatus; assembly: GCF_024139115.2. NCBI lineage: Eukaryota > Metazoa > Arthropoda > Insecta > Diptera > Culicidae > Armigeres > Armigeres subalbatus. The sequence goes on from NC_085140.1 coordinate 121,494,641, forward strand.
TTCCTCCGGAAGTTCCTCCAGGAATTCCTCCGGAAGTTCCTCCAGGAATTCCTCCGGAAGTTCCTCCAGGAATTCCTCCGGAAGTTCCTCCAGGAATTCCTCCGGAAGTTCCTCCAGGAATTCCTCCGGAAGTTCCTCCAGGAATTCCTCCGAAGTTCCTCCAGGAATTCCTCCGGAAGTTCCTCCAGGAATTCCTCCGGAAGTTCCTCCAGGAATTCCTCCGGAAGTTCCTCCAGGAATTCCTCCGGAAGTTCCTCCAGGAATTCCTCCGGAAGTTCCTCCAGGAATTCCTCCGGAAGTTCCTCCAGGAATTCCTCCGGAAGTTCCTCCAGGAATTCCTCCGGAAGTTCCTCCAGGAATTCCTCCGGAAGTTCCTCCAGGAATTCCTCCGAAGTTCCTCCAGGAATTCCTCCGGAAGTTCCTCCAGGAATTCCTCCGGAAGTTCCTCCAGGAATTCCTCCGGAAGTTCCTCCAGGAATTCCTCCGGAAGTTCCTCCAGGAATTCCTCCGGAAGTTCCTCCAGAAATTCCTCCGGAAGTTCCTCCAGAATTCCTCCGGAAGTTCCTCCAGGAATTCCTCCGGAAGTTCCTCCAGGAATTCCTCCGGAAGTTCCTCCAGGAATTCCTCCGGAAGTTCCTCCAGGAATTCCTCCGGAAGTTCCTCCAGGAATTCCTCCGGAAGTTCCTCCAGGAATTCCTCCGGAAGTTCCTCCAGGAATTCCTCCGGAAGTTCCTCCAGGAATTCCTCCGGAAGTTCCTCCAGGAATTCCTCCGGAAGTTCCTCCAGGAATTCCTCGGAAGTTCCTCCAGGAATTCCTCCGGAAGTTCCTCCAGGAATTCCTCCGAAGTTCCTCCAGGAATTCCTCCGGAAGTTCCTCCAGGAATTCCTCCGGAAGTTCCTCCAGGAATTCCTCCGGAAGTTCCTCCAGGAATTCCTCCGGAAGTTCCTCCAGGAATTCCTCCGGAAGTTCCTCCAGGAATTCCTCCGGAAGTTCCTCCAGGAATTCCTCCGGAAGTTCCTCCAGGAATTCCTCCGGAAGTTCCTCCAGGAATTCCTCGGAAGTTCCTCCAGGAATTCCTCCGAAGTTCCTCCAGGAATTCCTCCGGAAGTTCCTCCAGGAATTCCTCCGGAAGTTCCTCCAGGAATTCCTCCGAAGTTCCTCCAGGAATTCCTCCGGAAGTTCCTCCAGGAATTCCTCCGGAAGTTCCTCCAGGAATTCCTCCGGAAGTTCCTCCAGGAATTCCTCCGGAAGTTCCTCCAGGAATTCCTCCGGAAGTTCCTCCAGGAATTCCTCCGGAAGTTCCTCCAGGAATTCCTCCGGAAGTTCCTCCAGGAATTCCTCCGGAAGTTCCTCCAGGAATTCCTCCGGAAGTTCCTCCAGGAATTCCTCCGGAAGTTCCTCCAGGAATTCCTCGGAAGTTCCTCCAGGAATTCCTCCGGAAGTTCCTCCAGGAATTCCTCCGGAAGTTCCTCCAGGAATTCCTCCGGAAGTTCCTCCAGGAATTCCTCCGGAAGTTCCTCCAGGAATTCCTCCGGAAGTTCCTCCAGGAATTCCTCCGGAAGTTCCTCCAGGAATTCCTCCGGAAGTTCCTCAGAATTCCGGAAGTTCCTCCAGGAATTCCTCCGGAGTTCCTCCAGGAATTCCTCCGGAAGTTCCTCCAGGAATTCCTCCGGAAGTTCCTCCAGGAATTCCTCCGGAAGTTCCTCCAGGAATTCCTCGGAAGTTCCTCCAGGAATTCCTCCGGAAGTTCCTCCAGGAATTCCTCGAGTTCCTCCAGGAATTCCTCCGGAAGTTCCTCCAGGAAGTTCCTCCAGAAATTCTTCTGGGAGTTCCTCCAGGAATTCCTCCGGAAGTTCCTCCAGGAATTCCTCGGAAGTTCCTCCAGGAATTCCTCCGAAATTCCTCCGGAAGTTCCTCCAGGAATTCCTCCGGAAGTTCCTCCAGGAATTCCTCCGGAGGTTCCTGCAGGAATTCCTCCGGAAGTTCCTCCAGGAATTCTTCGGAAGTTCCTCCAGGAATTCCTCAGGAAGTTCCTCCGGGAATTCCTCCGGAAGTTCCTCCAGGAATTCCTCCGGAAGTTCCTCCAGGAATTCCTCCGGAAGTTCCTCCAGGAATTCCTCCGGAAGTTCCTCCAGGAATTCCTCCGGAAGTTCCTCCAGGAATTCCTCCGGAAGTTCCTCCAGGAATTCCTCCGGAAGTTCCTCCAGGAATTCCTCCGGAAGTTCCTCCTGCAATTCCTTCGGAAGTTCCTCCAGGCGTTCCTTCGGAGGATCTTCCGGAAGAACTTCCGGAGCAACTTCCGGAGGAAATTCCGGAGCAACTTCTGAAGGAACTTCCGGAGCAACTTCCTGAGAAAATTCCGGAGCAACTTCCGGAGGAACTTCCGGAGCAACTTCCGGAGGAACTTCCGGAGAAGCTTCCGGAAGAACTTTTGGAGGAACTTCCGGCGGAACTTCCGGAGAAACTTCCGGCGGAACTTCCGTAGAAATTTCCGGAGGAACTTCCGGCGGAGCTTCCAGCAGAGCTTTCCGCGAAACTTTCGGCGGAATTTCCGGAGGAACTTCCGGAGAAACTTCCGGAGGAACTTTCGAGGGAACTTCCGGAGGAACTTCCGGGGGAACTTCTGGAGGAACTTCTGGAGGAACTTCCCGAGGAACTTCCGGGGGAACTTTCGGAGGATTTTTCGGAGGAACTTCCCTAGGAACTTCCGGGGGAACTTCCGGAGCAACTTCCGAGGGAACTTTCGAGGGAACTTCCGGAGGAACTTCCGGGGAAACTTCCGGAAGAACTTTCGGAGGAACTTCCGGAGGAACTTCCGGGGAAACTTCCGGAGGAATTCCTGAAGGAACTTCCGGAGCAACTACCGGAGGAATTCCTGGAGGAACTTCCGGAGGAATTCCTGGAGGAACTTCCGGAGGAATTCCTGGAGGAACTTCCGGAGGAATTCTTGGAGGAACTTCCGGAGGAATTCCTGGAGGAACTTCCGGAGGAATTCCTGGAGGAACTTCCGAAGGAATGCCTGGAGGAGCTTCCGGAGGAATTCCTGGAGGAACTTCCTGGAGGAACTTCCGGAGGAATTCCTGGAGGAACTTCCGGAGGAATTCCTGGAGGAACTTCCGGAGGAATTCCTGGAGGAACTTCCGGAGGAACTTCCGGAGGAATTCCTGGAGGAACTTCCGGAGGAATTCCTGGAGGAACTTCTGGAGGAATTCCTGGAGGAACTTCTGGAGGAATTCCTGGAGGAACTTCCGGAGGAATTCCTGGAGGAACTTCCGGAGGAATTCCTGGAGGAACTTCCGGAGGAATTCCTGGAGGAACTTCCGGAGGAATTCCTGGAGGAACTTCCGGAGGGAGTCCTGGAGGCGCTTCCGGAGGAATTCTTGGAGGAACTTCCGGAGGAATTCCTGGAGGAACTTCCGGAGGAATTCCTGGAGGAACTTCGGAGGAATTCCTGGAGGAACTTCCGGAGGAATTCCTGGAGGAACTTCCGGAGGAATTCCTGGAGGAACTTCCGGAGGAATTCCTGGAGGAACTTCCGGAGGAATTCCTGGAGGAACTTCCGGAGGAATTCCTGGAGGAACTTCCGGAGGAATTCCTGGAGGAACTTCCGGAGGAATTCCTGGAGGAACTTCCGGAGGAATTCCTGGAGGAACTTCCGGAGGAATTCCTGGAGGAACTTCCGGAGGAATTCCTGGAGGAACTTCCGGAGAAATTCCTGGAGGAACTTCCGGATGAACTTCTAGAGGAAATTCCGGAGGAACTTCCCGGGGAACTTCCGGGGGAAAAAATTCTGAAATTCCTCCGGAAGGTCCTTTTTGGAAAGCTTTGGAAGTTATTTCTGGAATATCTTTGAAAGTTCCTTCTGGAATTCATCTGGAAGTTCCTCTTGGAACTCCTCCGAAAGTTCTTTCTAGAACTCCTCCGGAAGTTTTCCTTTTGGAATTCCTGCGTAAGTTGCTTCGGAAAATCTGAAGTTCTTCCAGGAATCCTTCTGGAAGTTCCTCTAGGAATGAATTCCTGGTAGACCAATTGATATGAACTCCTACACAGTTTGAAAATTTTTGAATTTCTGGTTTAGATGTGGTGCGAATCATATACGCGAGCTCGACGGACGTGTATGGACATGACTGGTCAATGTCAGATTTTGACCTGTTAAACCAATTGTTCCAAACTTCACAATAGTTTGGGCAACCTAGAACATCTGGTTTGGGTATAACTGAAACGAAATTTGTAAGCGTGGTGTCTACGGACATGTATTAACATGAATGTATGATATCACGTTTGTATCGAGCGCAGTTGACCTTGTAGACCGATTGATTCCAGAACATTTTGGGTAGCTCATAACATCTGGTTTGGATATAACAGAGTTGCAAATCACACATATAGGCTCTACGAACTTGAATGGACATGACTGGTTAATGTCAAAGTTATATTGAGCGCATTTGATTTGATAGACTCCAGAGCAGTATGGAGTACTTCGAACATCTGATATTGGTATAACTGAGTTACAAATCGTATGCATGGGCTCTACTGACTTGTATGGACATCTTATTGCTGTAAGATTTGTACCGAGCGCAGTTGACCTGGTAGACCAATTGATCCAAACTCCAGAACAGTTTGGAGAACCTAGAACATCTGATTGGGGTATAACTGAGTTGAAAACTATACACGTAGGCTCTTCGAACTTGTCAATTTCAGATAGCTATCGAGCGCAGTTGACCTGGTAGACCGATTGATCCAAACTCCAGAACAGTTTGGAGAGCCTGAAACATCTGGTATGGGTATAACTGTGCTGTAAATCATATGCGTGGGCTCTAAGGACTTGTGTGGACATGATTAGTCGATTTCAGATACCTATCGAGCTCAGTTGACTTGGTAGACCAATTGATCCAAACTCCTAAACAGTTTGGAGATCCTAGAACATCTGATTTGGGCAAAACTGAGTAGAATATCATTCCCCTGGCCTCTATTGACCTACATGGGCATGACGGGTTTCCATTGGCGCAAATTTCCATAGTTTTCATCGTCAACATTTGCATATCATCTTTCATTACTATAGAGGTCATTTTGGAGTCGCTAGGGATGTACAGAAGAAGCATTTTGTTGACACATAGTATAGTCAATGCTGGAATAGTGTTAAACATTTTTTGAACCTGTAAGTTCCGACTGACGAATGTCATGTAAATCGAAATTTACTATATTTTGAATAAAAAAACAACCTTACTCACGCCCCTCTAGGGACAAATTGAGCATCCCTAGAAACATATCTCACCAGTATGAAGAAACTAGATGAGATAGGTAAGACATCCGTAAAAGAATTGTGAAAATCGGTCGAAAGACGCTTGAGATACAGCTGTTTGAAAATTTAGTTCCCACGATTTTCTGATCACTGTATTCGGCGTGTTTATGCTTATGTTTACTTCAAGAATGCTTTGAAGAAAAATGCTATTTGCGCAGATTTGCGCAAAACAATCATCATATCCCCAAAAAGTTGAATAAAAAAGCTTTGAAATAAGCCCGATTCGGCATGCGTGCGATTGCGTGCTCATAGTTAAAAATCAGGTTGAACAACATCATGTCTTTGCCATACATGTTTCAAGCAATTTTAAAAAACATCTTTGATTTACCATTGGATCGACATGATGCACCCCGTGCAATTTTCATCCAATCTTCGTGAAATTTTGAGGAAAGACATTTCAAACATTATGAAAAATTATAAAAATACTTTCAAAGCTGTACGCTCAACTCAATTTTCTTCACTTTTTTCCGCCTTGGCATCACTGTGCGACGCCGCGAAAGCGACGATACCATGTTGTTCTTCACGCGGCCACTTGTTCGATAAAGGGATCGAGTTCGACCACAGGGCACCGGTATGACCCATGAAGCCGACTCCGAACCCTTGGACCACCTCTTATTTGCGCCTGAACTAGCCATCCCTCGAGTCCACGCGCCACCTTCTGTGTAGCTCCAAGACGATTTGGACGATAGCCGATAAAACGGCGTTCCAGCCAACTTCATCTTTACACATCCACCGAACTAGGTTGTCCGGGGTAGTGTCCAGACCACATGTGGCAAGCATGTGGTCACGCATTGTGCGAAAACGCGGGCACACGAACAACACGTGTTCCGCCGTTTCCTCTAAACCAACGCACACCGGACACTCGGGCGAGGCCGAGTGTCCGAACCGGTGTAGGTACTGTCTGAAGCAACCATGGCCTGTAAGGACCTGGGTCAGGTGGAAAGTGATTTCCCATGGCGCCTCTTGACCCACGTACCTATCTCCGGTATCAACCTATGTGTCCATCTACCCTTAGTGGAACTGTCCCACGCACGCTGCCATTTGACCATTGAGGCCAACCTGACAGTCCTGCGGATGCCTCTCGTGCCGCGCATTTCAAAGCACTCTATGTCTTCACCGATAACGATGTCAATAGGCATCATACCGGTGATGACGCAGAGTGCATCGTGCGACACGGTACGGTACGCGCTCGCAACTCTTAGGCACATGAGCCTATACGTACTTTCTAACTTCGTTCTGTAGTAGTTAATACGCAGGGCCGTGCCCCAAGCTGGCCCCCCATACCTCAATATGGACAGAGCAACGCTAGCCAGAAGCTTGCGCTTGCTGGCATAAACCGCAGAGCTATTGGACATCATCCGGGACAATGCCACTATAGCTGTGGAGGCACGCTTGCAGGCGTAATTGACGTGGCTACCAAAGGTGAGCTTATCGTCGATTATTACCCCCAAGAGTTTGATTGTGCGTTCAGAGGTGATCGTGCAGTTGCCTGCCCTTATCACCGCTTGCTGCTCCGACTTTCGGTTGTTAACAACCACCACCTCAGTCTTGTGGTGAGCCAGTTCTAACTTCCTGGAACTCATCCACTCCTCCACAATTGCGATCGAGTGGGCTGCAGTCAACTCCACCTCTTCGATCGATTCGCCGTAGACCTCCAGCGTAATATCGTCAGCGAAGCCAACGATTACCACGCCCACCGGGAACTTCAACCTCAAGACACCGTCGTACATGACGTTCCATAACACCGGACCCAGTATGGAACCTTGCGGAACCCCTGAGGTTATGTCAACGCACTTCCGACCCGCCTCCGTGTCGTATACCAGTACTCGATTCTGGAAGTAGCTTCCGAGAATCTTGTACAGGTACTCGGGAATTCCAAGACGTAGGAGCGCATCTGCAATAGCTGCCCAACTGGCACTATTGAAAGCATTCCTCACGTCGAGAGTCACTACTGCACAATAGCGAACTCCCTCCTCTTACGCTGGATAGCTATCTCCGCGGATTTGGTAACAGGGATTGAACTTATCATTTCATTATCATTTAGTATTCAGCCAATAACTCATTCCAGAAGCGGAATTCCGAAAAGTGTTATATGGCGGACTTCTAGCACTGATTCCCCTCTACAACTTTGTCTAAGGGTATATTGCTCTATGTCTAATATTAACAACGTGAAACGCTAGGATCACTCAATATACTAAATGATAATAAGTGTTATTATCATTTGTATATTAAATGATACTAGCGTTTCCCGCGGTGAATGTTATACATAGAGCAATGTACCCTTAGACAAAGTTGTAGAGGGAAATCAGTGCTAGAAGTCCGCCATACAACACTTTTCGGAATTCCGCCTCTGGAATGAGTTATTGACTGAATACTAAATGATAATGAAATGATAAGTTCAATCCCTGTTTGGTAACCGACAAGATAGCGTCTACGGTCGACTTACCCTTTCGGAAGCCAAACTGGTTACTCGATAGACCATCCGCACCCTCCGTGCGTATCAACAACCTGTTGAGGATGATCTTCTCGAGCACCTTCCCCGCCGTATCAAGCAGGCATATTGGTCTATATGCCGACGGATCTGGTGGTTTTCCCGCCTTTGGCAATAGGACCAAGCTCTGCCTTTTCCATGCTTCAGGGAAGCCTCCCTCGTCCAGGCATCTCTGCATGACAGATCTGAACATCTCGGGAGCCTCGGCAATGGCCGCTTTAATGGCCAGGTTCGGAATACCATCCGGTCCTGGCGCCTTACCTACACTAAGGGACTGTGCAATCCCCGCAAGTTTCGCCACAGTTACTCATCCCTCGTCCGCCACCCTGGCTCCTGGCAGCTCCACGAAGGGAGGCCAGGGGCTTGGGTCGTGACGTGGGAAGAGCCCCGCGATGATCCTCTCCAGCATCTCTGGAGACCGCTCTGTAGGGGCCATCGCCCCACGTGTCTTGGCCATTACGACCCTATAGGCGTCACCCCATGGATTCGCGTTGGCACTTTGACACAGGCCCTCGAAGCAGGCTTTTTTGCTTGATCTAATCTCAGTCTTCAGAGCGGCTCTAGCAGCCACAAACGCCACCCGTCGTTCAACACGCTCCTCTTCTGTGCGTGCTCGCTGCATCCGCCTCCTTGTCCGTAGGCAGGCGCGGCGCAGGTTCGCAATTGCTTGAGTCCACCAGTAAGCCGGTGGTCTCCCATTCCTAGGGTGGACTTTCCTAGGCATGGTGGCATCGCATGCACGCGAGAGTACTGTTACCAGCTGCTCGCCACTCAGACCGAGAGTATTGTGCTCGCGGCGGAGCGCTTCCACCTCGTCGTCGAAGTATGATGTCTTCCACATACGAGGACTAGGCCTCGCCCCTTCTTCCGTCCGCTGAATGCTGGTCGTATAGTCGATACTGTAGCGAACCGCCAGGTGGTCGCTGTGAGTGTAGCCATCATCTACCCTCCAGTTCGAACTACTCGTTTGGCCAGGGCTCCAGAACGTAACGTCGATAATCGACTCGGCACCGTTCCAGCTGTAGGTATTTTTGGTACCGACATTAGCCAAGTCCACATCCAACATGGCCAGTGATTCCAGCAGGATCTGCCCCCGTTGATTCGTGGATCGGCTTCCCCGTTCCACGGCCCAAGCGTTGAAGTCCCCCGCTATCACCACCGGCCTACGCCCCATCAAGTTAGCCGTCAAACAATCTAGCATTCGACCGAACTGCTCGATCGACCATCGAGGAGGCGCATAGCAGCTGCAGAAGAAGACCCCGTTGATTTTGGCAATGACGAAGCCCTCGTGTGTCGAAGACACCAACTCTTGAACTGGGTATTTCCCCGTTGTCCATATCGCCGCCATTTGAGACCCATCGGTGACCCAATTACCGTTCCTGGCGGGTACCCGGTAAGGATCTGCTATGATGGCGATATCCGTCCCCATTCAGCAACTGTCTGACACAGCAGTTGCTGGGCTGCATCACAGATGGTTCAGGTTTAGCTGCGTTACCTGCACTGTGATTTTGCAGCACGCTTAAACGCCGGGCACTTCAGAACCCCCATGGGGTGCTTGCTGTTCGCAGCTTTGCTGGAACAGATCAAACAGTTGGGAGGGTTCGTGCAGCATTGTGCCTTATGTCCTCCAATCCGCAGCCTCGCCAGAGCTTGCTTCTGTCAGGGCCTTTGCAGTCCCATTGCTTGTGCCCCGGTTCCAGGCACTTGAAGCAAACTTCGGGTTGCTCGTATATGCCCACAGGGCATACCGACCACCCCACCTTGACGCTCCCTAACTTGACTACCTTGGAGGCGTCAGCTGCAGGTAGCCGAACAAATGCTACCTGTGTCCCTGCTGGACCTTTCCGTAGCCGAACGGCTGCGGTGGACGCCTCCACTTCACACTGTCGCCGCAGTGCCGTGACGAGCTCTTCGACTTCGGTGATCTCGTCCAGGTCTTTAACCCTTAGATTCACCTCCGTCGTGAGTGCCCTCACCTTGACCGTCTCGCCTAGGACTTCCTCCGCCAACTTCTTGTAGGCGGCGCCCTTTTGCGAGACGCCCCGCTTTAGCTCGAGGATCATCTCGCCCGTCCGGGTACGTCTTATTCGACGTACGTCGGCGCCGAGTTCGCCGAGCTTGACGTCACTCCTCATCGCCTTCAAGACGTCCGAGTACTTAGCCTCGTCCGTTTTGATGACTAGGGCATCGCCCCTGGAGCGATTGGCGCCTACCCTAGACTTTCTGCTACCCTCATTCGCCTGGGCCTTCTTTTCGGCCCTTGACGTCTTCGGTTTCCTCTTATTCTTGACCAGGGTCCAGGAGGCGTCATCCCCCTCTATTTCCCTGGTCTGGGGCGGCTGAGAGCTCTCAGCCTGCCGTAACCCCTTACCACCGTCTTTCCTGGGTGGACGGACCTTTCCAGGTCCTTCCTCCCCCGGTTTGGGAGGTACCTGGCCGGGGTTCGGCTTCCCAGCCCCACTACCCTTGTTCGGGGTAGTAACCCTCTGCGTTTTGGTTCGGCCCCCAGGGAGCTCATCCCCTGGAGACTGTCTCCCCCGTTTTTGTGTCTGCTCCGTTGGAGCAGCCACCCCCGACGTGCCCGCGAATACTTGAGCCTCGGTCTGGGTAGACTTTGGCACCACCGTCTTCGCTGGCACGTCCTCGGTCGATTCGACCTTGCCCAAATCCGCGAATTCTTGGGCCTCAGTCTGGGTAGACCTTGACTCCATGGATTTCACGGGTTCGTTGGCCGTCCCGACCGCCGTTTCCAGCTTGGCGTCCAACATCGACTTTCGAAGTTTCTGCAAGCTCCTCTTGAGGTCCTTACTGATATTATGCTTCGATGACGCAAAGTCGATGATGGCGTCCAGCTGTTCCGTCGCCACCTCGAAGGCCGAAAGCCCATCGCGTTTGCGGTTCATCGCCTCCACAAGCCATGGGCCGTCAATAACCTCTACCGGCGTTTTTTAGCCGAGAGGAAGGTTAAGTGACCCACGCTGGCGCTGCGCACTGAGCTGCCGACTATTGCCTCTGGCCTCCTAGGCGAAGACCTGAACAACCCACCTCTTGCGAAGGGGTTGTCGCCTACACTACTACCACTAGTTGAAGAATTGCCTTGGTTTTCCATTTTGGTCCCACGAGTTGCTCGGGAAAAAAGGTCCACCACGCCAGAGCCCAGCATGACGCGGTAAGGGACAATTACTGTGGAGGGTGCCCAGGTACCCCACAGGCTCCGTTAAAGGCCTAGCTTATTATTTCACCCCCCTGGCCATGCATCCCCTCGGCACGGGTCGCTTGACGCCTTGGGATTAGGGGTTAGGGACAATGGTCCCGGCCATTTAGTGTGTGTTACTGTCAATGTACTGCGTTTTGAGCTATTATTACAAATGTGTGCCTGCTCGGAGACGAACCAGTCGTGGGCTGAAATAAGAATATAGAACAAAGAAAATAAAAAAAATAAATAAAAAATTTGTGCCTCCAAAAACGCGAGCTGAGGGTTAGGTCGGCCATTGTGGCAGCCATTTTTGTACTCTGTCTTGAGTGTCCTTAATGGTTTCGTGTTCAAATTTGCTTGTATATTTGATTTTAACAAACTGAATATAATCATCGGCCATTATCTGGTATGCACTATAGAATAATAATAGAATTCTACTATCAATAGTCAATAGTCCTTTCTCCACACCTAAGCACCTGTGAGCCTCATACATAATGAATTCATATTCCGAGCGATGTATTCTGTTGCATGTTGTGTGACCATTCAATGATCACCCTTCGTACCTTTGATTTGTTCTCGTGAATTTTGTTTGAATTATGTATGAACTAAATGAATGATTTATTTTCCAAACGGAATATTACACAGAAGCTTTCTCCTTTCGGATTTATTCGATGGGTAGGACAAATCCATCATATTTACTTGTTGAATGGTTACACGTGTCGGCCTTATATATTGCTCATGCTGAGTTCAAGTCGGTACGTTCTTGGTAAAAACTCTTCCGCAAAGCAAACATTCCCTCGAACGGAAGATGGTTGGTTATATCGAAATCCATCCTATAAATTAGATGTGATGCCATAGTTGTCGTTCCATAAATCCTCGCCTGAGGTGGATGGTGATGGATCCTGGCTGGACATGAACCACGGAGCTCGGATTAATGGGTTGAATATAAAGTAGTCATTAATTCGAGTGAAGGTGCATGGTGAGAATTAATTCATGCACCGGTTGTCGTCGTCGTCATCGTCCTCATAGTGGTGTATTTATGATTGCCTAGAGGAAATTTTGCTGTGAATTTCTGGAACTGGGAAAGGATGCTTTTCCTGGTAACAGTAATTACGGGTAGCTGCAGCTAACCAGAGATTTCAAACATGATGGGGGTGCTTTTCACGCTGGTTTTTTCATACAGATTTACGTGTTTTTAATGTGGTTTTGACTTTCGCGGTCGGAATCCCCCATGTGAAAACCGATTTTATGTACAGTAATACTAAAAACAATTCTACAGAAGTGGTAAATTTGTGACACGAATGCCTCAAATCAAAAATCAATCGTCAATAAACTGTCGAGAATGAGTTGCGAAATGTTGCAACGCAATGAGAACACGAAGACTGTTCGGAGACGAGCCAGCCTCGGGCTGAAAGTCTCCTTAATAAAGACACAAAAAAAAAAAAAAAAAAAAAACACGAAGACCAGAAGGCGAGGGTTTTCAAATATTTTAAATTAAGGAATTATTCAACTTTTTTCCCCACTTAACACCCCGAATGCTCCATTGTAGAAAACAGACGCTCAGTTTTTTTAACCGGCAAGTTTATTTGCTTGGGTGTTGCTTTCATCATTCATCATCCCACAGTATCTCATTTAATGAAAGCACTAATTCTTTTCAGTTGCATCGTTGCATCCTGCCTTCAGATGCTCCTAATTACGAAGCATTTTCATTGCAATTTATAGAGCAAATGTCTTGGAAAATGAGCCCGGTCATCATTTTTTCCCCATCCATTCTCTTGAATAGCCAGTGACCAAGGTCCCGAATGTTCCCGGTGGCTTCTAATGACTTTATTTGGGCGTTAATTTTCTTTCGCTTCCCATTTAACCTTGGCTTTTCCTCGTCGTGTGCAGCATCATCATTCCGAAAGCTCCGTATCTTGTGGCTAATTATAAATTGTAGTTGCGGCGGCACTCGATTTCGAACCTCCTAACTGCAGGCTGAAAGTTATAACCCGAATGTGGCCATACATCTCGCATTGCTCTTCTTTTTTCTCCAATCTCGCCACTCTACCAGAGTGCTCGAGCCTTTTTGTATACACATGTATCCATCCGTGCCGTGGTTCTAAGCGGCATCAGCCGGAAGAAACAACCGACGACGGACGGCGGAAACAGCCACTTGTATTTCCTTTCTGGCTTTGGGTTGGCTTTCTGGCTTCGGTAACAGCGGTTTTTTGCTTCTCCCCCATCAGGTTCTGCAGCAGATTCTGCGGCTGGGTTGCTGTCAGAATGGATCATGCCAAAGCAGAATAGCGAAAAATTAACAAACTAATATAATGAAAATTTATTTTAGTGTTCTATGTAGGAGTTCCATCTGCGCTGCCGGCAGATGGGAAGACGTGTGCTGCGGCCATAAAAAGGGGGAAACTTGGTGCAACGTACGAAAGGTTGTTTCTGCGGTGGAAAGATCGCAGGACCTATTTTTCTTCGCTTTCTGATTTTTTTCCTTGGTGGCGTTGGATTTATCTTTAGCCTTGGTTCATATCTTTTGCAAAGACAGGGTAATTATTTTATTAAAAAGAAAGTTTGCTTGTACCGGTGTTCTGCAAAGTGTTTTGGATGTTCATCTCAGGGATCTCACCATGGGTATGATTTGTTTTTCTTAAATTTAAAGTCTTGGGGAAAATAGAAAGGTAGCTCAAGCAAACTTGTCATACATGAGTAGCTTAAACCTTAATTCTACTAAATTAGGCCATATTTATATCTGGATTGTGCTACTCAGGAGATATGGAAAAAATAAAAGATTTATAATTATTTAATGTACCCACCTGGATACCTGATTGGCCACCTATGCATGTGTATTTTAGAGCTTCATAATCGTCGATTTAGGCTGCCGTAATCTGAAAAAGTGACGTATACGCCATTTTCCAAAAATGGTGTTAACGAGTACTACTCATCGAGCTCTTTAACAGAAAAATTAAAAACATGCATGTTGTAAAATGGCGGTTACGTCACTTTTCCAGATTACGGCAGTAGGGCGATGTTCCTCCAGTTTCCCGAAAGTTTAGAACTAAAATAAAAACTCTACAAAAAAATAGAAATTTTCCATAAAATATTAGATAATTGGCGATAAAGTAATTAGGGTATGAGCAATAAATAAATATAAAATATATACAAATAATGCAAAACTTCCATAAACAATTAAGAATTTCCCAAAAAAACAAAAATAAATGAGCAAAAATTGCAATTATAAAAGGAGAATTTTCCATAAAAAATCAAAATTTTCCTGGGAAAAAATACAAAGTTTCCATAAATAAATCAATATTAGCAATTGAGCAATTCTCTGTGAAATCATGATTTTTTCTCGAGATTTCAATTTTGTATTTTTTTTATTTCTCTGAAATTTTGCATATACATTCTTTGTGATCAAAAAACATAATGCAAAATTTCAGAGAAATAAAAAAATACAAAAATAAACATACCCTCGATTTCACAGAGAAAGGCTCAATTACAAAATTTTCCACGAAATTATTTATTTTTTCCATAACAAAATAGAAATTCTTCACAAAATATTAAAATTTCCATGAAGAAATATTAAAAAGCAAAAAAAAAACTGTGCATTTTTCCATAGATGTTTGAAGTTCATGGAAACGTTATCAATTATATTGCTGTTTTGTATTTTTTATAGAAATTTTCATAATTTTTTTTAGGAAACAAAATTTTTTTGTTGGAAATTTTGTAATTGTTTATTGCTAATATTGATTTGTTTTTTTTTTTCTTTTTCGGATATTTTGTTTTTCTTTTTCGTGGAACATTTTGATGTTTTTTGCATTTTTTTGGATTAGTCATACTGTGAAATCAACATCACTGAAAAGCTCGACAAAGCTATCACACAGCTTTAATAACAATTGTGCCTTAACGACCATAATGCCGACCATTATATGCTTTAACGACCATTATGCCAAACACTTATTATGCGAAACGGCATTATACCACACGGCACTATACCAAACGACTTTATACGACTTTATATATATGGAGTGCAATCGGCAAAAATGTGTTTTTTTCGTAAAGCACAGAAACGTTGCTACGATTCAGCACCTGAACCCAGGGCCAAATGAATAAGAGCGGTTACTGAAGAATACGAGAAGGTAGGGAATAGACTTCATAATCTATTTGCTATGGGCAGAAATGTGTTTGTCTTCAAGGTCGGCGGCATTGAGATTCCAATGAACATCTATACTGGGGCGGATTCAATCACCGCACCGTAACGAAAGTAACCTGGGAGTAAATGTCCTAGGATATTGATCGCAACCTGAAAGCGTACGCCGAATGCGAATGAAAATTGGAACATGGAACGACATTGCCATAGATTTTTTGGGACCATTTCCGTCGAGACAAAACCTGTTGTTGGTTTTTTAGACTACTTTACTGCCCACGATCGCATATTTGTAACATTTGCATTTTGGTTGATTTTGTAAAACGTTTGTCGATCCTCACCACATACTCCATCATTTCCAGCTTACCACAAATAAGCAAGATAGTAAAGCCTCTTTTACTGTTGTGGGATTAGATGCAGTAAATTAAGCTTTCTGAACGATTCACATGCCTTGTACAAAAGGAACAAAAATGCAAGTATTACAAATATGCGATCATGGGCAGTTTAGTCGCCTCACGAATTCGTAATCGTTATGACACAGATAACAGCGAGTCATACCGTTCAAGTATTGCACGAAACCCTACTCAATGCCAAAAATAATCGTTTTCAACTCCCCCTCCTCGCTATGTGACACTTTTTGTATGAACCATCTGATTTTTTTATATGGATCGTCAAACTTCAGGCAATCCCCCTCCCTCCATTCTAAGCGTTACGAAATTTATGGACTAAGCATATGCGGTATTTCGAAAAATTTCGTTTCGCATGGCGAAATCTGATTTCTTGATTTCGTTTCGTTTCGTAAAATTACAAAAAATTCGCTAGAAATAACTAGCTTTTAACGAAATTTAACGGAATTCCGCGGAATTTCGAAACAAATTTAGACTTAAACCATACTGTCTCGTACGATAGTGTATTATCAAAAATTTTAGCTGCGCTGCTGAACAAAATCTTAAAGCTGTTTTTAAAACCTTATGTTATACAAATTTTCATATTAAGGCTTACTACATAATCCCATTCTGAGTCGACAAATACGTATTAAGTTTTCATCTATAAACCGTCTTCAGTGTTTTGTTAGAAATGTGCAATAGAAAACGAAAAATATCTTTAACTATTCTATCCTATTTTTCAGAAGTGATCCTACTCAATATTTAAGACGTCAGGCTCAGAGTGTAAATGTAATCAGATACAAATCTGATCAGTACAACTTTGTCGAGGAGGCAAAGCCGTGGCGTGGATTCATGAGGCCCTTGTAAATTATTTTTAGAGCGCCTCTTTTTTAGTAAAGGCCAACTTCTTCACCCCTTATGTCTCAAACCAGGTTTAAGCGCATGACTAAGCACCGCTTAAGTGTTAAGTAGGCCCCAATGAAACCATTATTATTAAACGAAGCCTTCTAGCTAGAGGTGTGCGCCGGTCCAAAAATCGTCGGCGGCGGTGTTTGTCATAATTTTGGTCGGCGGCGTTTTCGGCGTCACGCCGATAGCCATTTCAGCCGGCGGCGTTAATCGGCGTACCGTTTTTTTGCGATTGTTTCTTTAATATTTTGTTCATGATTTTTCCGGACCTTTTTCAAGACATTACCGGGAGAATCTTTTGAATTTCGTCGAAAAATTTTTATGAGCTTCCCCAAAAAATTCTATTAGTGTTTCCAAATTATAATTTTGGAAACTATTTTTAGATTTTCTACAGGAACTACATGGAAGTTGTCACGAGAAATTCTTTGAAAATTCCATAGATAGCTTTTTGAAATTTCCAAGTAAAATTGTTCAGAATATCCGTGAAAAATTCTTCGGAATTTACATAAGAAATTGTTCTAATATGCACGAAAAGTTCTTCGGAAATTCTGATGAGTATTCTTCAAAATACCCATGAGAAACTTTAAAGGGAAGATCCATAAAGTACGTCACGCAAAAATCGGCGATTTTCGACCCCCCCTCCCCCCTTCGTCACACTTTTTGTATTAAACCTCTAAAATTTTTGTATGAGTCGTTACGCTGCTCGGAACCCCCCCTCCCCCCTAGGAGCGTGACGTACTTTGTGGATGGCCCCAAAGAGTTATTGCAGGAAACTCCCTGCAGTTTACACGAGAAATTCTCTCTCTTCTTATCTTTTTTTCCTGAAGTTTCTATGAAACATTCTTCGGAATTTCCACGGGAATTGCACTAAAACTCTACAGAAATTCTGCGTGTAATTTGAATTTTTACGGAAACTTCGGTATTTGAAAGGATTATTATTATTCCAAACACTACTAAAAATCCACACATATTTATTGACAAAAATCCATAGATTTAACTTATATGTTAATTAATGTTATATCAGCATTCTCCACACGAACTACTAATAAAATATATATCCAAATAAACTTTATGTGTGGTCTCGAATAAGCAATTATTCAATTTATGTGTGGTTCTGTATCAATTATATTAGGGTGGGGTTAGGGTTATATAAATGTTTTTGGCAGTGAAGGTTTTTTTTATTTGTTTTCTATGGAAAATTCTTTATATTGTCGATAAGAATCTTTTTGGCAATCCCGCCAAAAAATATTAAATAGGAGGTCGATAGGTCGATTGACTGAAAATCTTCCGATGGAAAGCCATTAAGCCAAAAGTCATCTGGCCGAAATTAATTTGGCCAAAATGAATGTTCGAGCGAAACGGTTATTAAATCAAACACGGTTTGGCTGAAAATTTCATGTGCCAAGGCGTTTGCCCTAACAAGTCATTTGGCCGAAATGGTAGTTTGACCGAATAAGTTATCTGGCCTAAAAATCCGTTCGGCTGAAATGGTCGTTTGACAGAAATGACCAATTGGTTGAAAATGTCATTTGCTGAACCGGTAATATAGTCAAAAATGTCGACCCGTTTGGCAAAATGATTTTTTTGGTCAAATGGTTTTTCTACCGAACGACCATTTCGGCCAAAGGACCATTTTGGCAAACGGTATTTTTGGTCAAATAACCTATTCGACCAAACGAATTTTTCGTTCAAATGACCAGTTCGGTCGAACGATATTTTCGGCCGTATGCCCATTTCGGCTAAACGAGATTTTTGGCCAGATGTGTTTCGCCCAAACACCTTTCGCCCTTGTGGCCTCCGCCCATTCGTCCCTCCCCGTCGTTTGGCTGAAAATTATTCGGCAGAAAGCCATTTGTTCGAATCGAACGTTTGTCCGAAACAGTTATTAGTTCGAAAATGATTTGGCCGTAAAAAATCATTTGACCGAAAGCAAAGGGCTGTGAAACAAAAGATCAAACGAACAAAAAGTTAAATAACTAAAATCTAGAATCTAAAGTTTGGAAGGCTCGGTAGCCTCCTTTCAAGAAGTTTGGAAGCCTTCTTCTAAGAGGCTGGGAGAGCCTCCTTTCAAGAGGCTGGGAAGCGTCCTTTCAAAAGGCTCGAAAGCCTCCTCTCAAACGGCCCGGAAGCCTCCTATCAAGATGCTGGGAAGCTTCCTTTCAAATGACTCGGAAGCTTCCTTTTAGAAGACTGAGATGCCTCCTAACTATAATCCAATGTTATGCGCCAACCGATGCTGCCGATCTGCAAGACAAAGAGAACTTCTACAGTCAATTCAATGCCGTCGTAGATAGAATTCCGAAGGGTGATATCAAGATCTGTTTGGGCGACTTCAATGCGAAGATCGGATCCGACAACTCGAACCATGAGCGCATTATGGGACGCCATGGTCTCGGAGAAATGAGCGAAAACGGAGAGCTGTTCGCAGAGTTTTGTGGTAATAACGACATGGTGATCGGGGGATCGCTCTTCCCTCATCGACCGGTTCACAAGGTCACGTGGGTCTCCCGTGACGGCTTTACAGAAAATCAAATCGACCACATCTGCATCAGCCGAAAATGGAAACGGGGCCTTCTTGATGTACGGAATAAACGTAGTGCCGATATCGCGTCTGATCATCACCTCCTCATCGGCTAAATACGCCTGCGCATTGCGCGGATTCGTCGGCAGGAGGAAAGAGTTGGACGACGATTCAACACATGCCGACTGGAAGATGCCACGGTGAAACGGTCCTTCGTTGAAGAACTGGAGACGCGTGCTGCAGATATTCTGGAAGGTGGCAGCGTGGAAGACCAATGGACCGCCATCAAGAATGCCTTCATCACCACCAGCGAGAACAATCTGGGCGAACTACGCACCCAGAGAAAACAATGGATCACCGATGAGACCTGGAGAAAGATAGAGGAGCGAAGAGAAGCCAAAGCCGCGATAGAGCGATCGAAAACCAGAGGATCCAAAGTCTTAGCCCGTCAACGATACGCGGCTCTTGAGAAGGAAGTAAAACGCTCATGTCGACGGGACAAGCGAGCGTGGGCAGACTCTCTGGCCGACGAAGGAGAGAGAGCCGCCGCAACCGGGGACATTCGCCTCCTCTACGATATCTCACGATGCTTAAGCGGGGCGAAAATGAATGCAACGATGCCTGTGAAAGACGCGAATGATCAGTTATTGACCGACCCAACTGACCAGCTGAAACGCTGGTTCGAGCACTTCGAACAACTTTTTCAAGTGCCAGCCAGGCCATCACCACCTCGGCATGACCTGCCTAGGATCCGACGTATAACACGCGTCAATACCGAAGCTCAAAGTTCTGTGCAAAATTATCCTAGCCCGGATTCAGGAGAAGATCGATGCGACTCTCCGGCGGCAGCAAGCCGGATTCCGTGCCGGAAGATCCTGTGTGGACCATATTGTCACGCTCGCATAAGTTAAGTTAAGTTAAGTTAAGATGCCTCCTAAAGAGCGTTTTGAGCGTTTGAGTAGTTTTCTTCCAAGAGGCTGGGAAGCCTCCATAAAGGCAGTGAAGCCTTTTTTCGAGAGTCTCGAAATCTCCCCGGGCAGCACAAGTCAGAAAAAAAAGGTTGCAGCAATTTGATTAGTACTGAATCCGTTCGTCACATAATAGTTCCAGTAACCTATGTGGAACATGTGTGTTGCTCGGAAGCCTTCTTTCAAGAGGCTGGGAAGCCTCCTTTTAAGAGGCTAGGAAGCCTCCTCCAGAGGCTGAGAAGCCTCGATTCAAAAATCAGTGAAGTCTTGTTTCAAGAAGTTGGAAATCCTCCTTTCCAGAAGCTCGAAAGTCTTCTTTCAAGAGGCTCCATTCAAAAGGCTGTGAAGCCTTGTTTCAAGAGGCTGGAAAGCCTCCTTTCAAGAGGCTTGAAAGGCTCCTTTCAAAAAGCTGAAGCTTCCTTTTAAGAGGCTAGAAAGCCTTACAAGAGGCTGTGAAGATTCCATTCAAAAGACTATGAAGCCTCCTTTCATGAAGCTGGAAATCTTCTTTCAAGAGGCTGGACATCCTCCTTTTAACAGGCTCTAAAGTCTTCTTTCAAGGGACTCGAAAGCCATCTTTCATGAGGCTCGAAAGCCTCATTCCAAGAAGCTGAGAAGCCTTTTTCAAGAGGCTCGGAAGCCTCCTTTTAATGGGAAGCCCCCTTGAGAGGCTGAGAAGCCTTCTTCCAAGAGGCTGGGAAGCCTCCATTCAAATGGCTATGAAACCTCCTTCCAAGGGGCTGGAAAACTCATTTCAATATGCTCGAAATCTTCCTTTCAAGAGGCTCGGATGCCTTCTTTCAAAAGGCTTAGAAGCCTTCTTTCAAGAGGCTGGGAACCCGAGCAAAGGCAGATAACTGAAATGATATCAAACTGATAACAGGATTAGTTATCCATCTTATCATCTTGATATTAAGTTATCAATCATGTGATTAACTGATAACTGAATAATAACAAAATGTATTATCAATACAAATTTGGTATTTTCTCTAAATTTCGCGTCGTTCTGATATCGGGCTAAGCATTCTATTCTTTCAAACATCACGCAGAAAAATTTACGGTAGACTCAAACATATTCTAGGCAGGCTGACCAGATCAGTTCGGTGAAAAAACGGAACAAACGCGCTTTCAAAACGGGACATGTCAAAAAACCTTGTGATAAAATTCCAGAGCTGTGGAAATTTCAAAATTGATGGGCTGAATTTTAGAAATTTCAGAATTAGAAATATTTTAGAGTGAATCATTCACCACCATATCCTTCTAACAAACCACGGACAAAACCACGAAGGAAAAGAAAATTACGCAACTCTCAATATTAACAAAAATTGAGGATTTTGAAATTTTATTTTAATTTACTCTTAGACATGTATTAGGGATTTAATAATTGACCAATATCAAAAACTTTTCCAATTGAAAATAACTCACTATTGTCAAAGTACCCTGACTAAGGCCGGTTTTAGGCATAGAAAGAATGAAACATATGATCCTAGGGCATGTGCTCATTCGGGAACTGTGAATAGTCTTGACTAACGGCAATATAATTCGTCTTGGAATCCACAATGCTTATGTATATGGGGAAGCGGAAAATTTAACTGGAAGTGTCGGATAATCAATAAATTTCAACGATCTGGTGTGCTGTGGAGAAAACAATTATGCTCGCACTTTAGTCGATTTAGCAATGTGCTCAACCAAAGACTAATTGTAACTATTGATAGTTTAAACCTAGATTGAACGCAAACGAGCAAGATCATCTGCAGTCAAACCTCTAATAGTCGATGATGAAAGGACGGTGGGAATATCAAGATGTGAAATAAAAAATAGCCCAAAAATATGTTTAACTATAGTCGACCCGACAGACATTGTAAGCGAAAACGCGCGCTGTGGACTAGGTGGCCATACGAAATTTTCATACGAATCCTAATTCCGCGTGGCCATAGCCCTGGGCTCCCACACTTATGTACCAAAATCAGCATTTTTCGTACATTTAGGGTCTCCGAAAACTGTCCGGTCCTGGATCCACCGAATAGCAACATTCTTTCACGGATTAATTCTTCCTGGGATCAGCAGTGTTTATGTTTATATTTTATTTTTTATTTTTATTTTTCTTGAGCAAGGGTAAACGGAAATCTGCAAACAGACACCTGAGGAGGTACTCAGGTAGTGTGGGGATGGGTATGTCATGTAACTCTTACCCGACCCACTAAAACCAAAACCCTTTCGCCAGTCCGTACCCCCGGCACGCAATTAAGCAATACATCAGGGGGGGGCTAAAAAATGGTTAACATGAGAATCGAACTCAGGTCCGCAGAGTGATAGTCCGTTCTGATACCACTCTACCATCTTCACTTCTTAGTGTTTATGTTTATATGAAAACATGAAACGTTTCACTGTGAAATGCAAGGTTGTGGTTTAGTTTGAATAAAACCTATAACCGAAATTGATTTACAGCATGGCGCTGCTAGCAACCTAATGATTGATAATATAAGAGAGAAAAACTAACCTAAGCCTATTATTTAATTGGTCACAACTGAAAACAAAATGTATTCGATAAAAGGACGATGAACCGTATTTTTCCTAATTGATTTCCGATTCGCTATTTTGAATTAAATTCATTTCGGTTATCATTTTTGTTATGTTGACTTGTAATTCAACCAGAATGATAACAATTCTAGTTATCAATATAACTGGATAATTAAGTTTGTTATTAATAAGTTATTCTGTTTTGCTCTCTGTCCAGCCGACTGTTATTTACATAAATGGTTATGGTATCATGATTTGATTATAAATAGTCTTCACAGTAAATGCAAGATCGTAGAAAGCGTAGAGCTCTTCTCTCCTGCTCCTCAAGAAAGCGTAATTGGGTGAGTGCCTAGAGACGACACCGTACAATCATTCGATTCAAGTTCGAATCCCAGGTCTTTTCAGGAAACTGGAAAGCCTCTTTTCCCGAAGCGTGGAAGTCGATTTTCAAGAAGCTCGGGAGCCTCAAAAAGTAATCAAAGTCTTATAGGAATCTTGATGTATATACTAAATTTGAATTCCATAGAATAACGAAGATTTCATACAATATCTTGGAGAGCCATATATTGCGTTAGCCCTTAGGTCCGTTTCCATATATCTTATGATTTATGCTTATTTTCATAACTAGCGAAAAAATAGGGGGTACCTCAATGAACGTGAAAGTAAGAAAGGGAACCTCTAAAAAAATTAAGAACCGCTGGGCCAAAAATTTTCCCGGCAAAACAACCAGTTCATCCAAATGATATTTTCGGCTGAGTGTCTATTCCGGCCAAATGGCAAAACGACCATTTTGATCAAACGGCCTTTTCGACGAAATGGGCTATTTGACCATCCAACGTCATTTTCTGCTGTCTGTCCCTTTCGACCAAATGACCAGATGGCTAAAAAACTTTGTGCCAAGCAGTTTGTTTGGTCAAATAACATATTGACCCAAACAACAAATTACTCTCTGCCAAACAATGTATCTCCGTTTAAAAACATTATTTTAATGAGAAATTCTATGGATTTCTGTGGATTTATAGAATTTTCAAGGTAATCATTGGTATTTTCACGAAAAATTATCTGCAGTTACAACGTGATGTTGTGAGAATATCAATCGAAAAATTCTACGTCAGTGGAATTTCTACAAAAAAAATCTGCGTACTTCTACAAATTTGAAGAAAATTATAGATTAGTGGCGTGACAATTTTTAAAGGGTGGCGCGCCGATGCAAAAATATCGGCGGCTGCGGCGCGGCGTGGCGCGGCGGCGCACACCTCTAGATGAAAGTGAGAAGTGCTAAGGAAAAAAGAACAAGGGACAAGGATCAATGAAGACGTAAGAAGAAAAAGGAAAGAATGAAGGAGGAAGAAGAAAAAGACAGAATAAAGAATGAAGGACTGATTTTTCACTTCTCATTCGGTCAAATGGCTATTCGGTTTTATGACCTTCGACCTAATGGTCTTCGGCCTAACGGCCTGATACCGTACGTATGTGTGTGCGCAAAAATCTTGCCCATTTTTTGGGCGTTTACCCTTAACCGATTCACTTGAAATATTCGACGGAAAATCCTGTCTTATTGTTTCCTATTGAGAATAAGTCGCACCAGGTTCTTTGTATGCCCCATAGTTTTAGTTTGATAAAAAAGCCTTGTTCTCTATGATTTACTTCCAATTTATTGGGACATAAAAATCCACTCTAATCCCAAAGTTCTACTCCTTTTCTCCATGACCGTCATGGTGTATAGAAAGTTCTTTAGAATGACGACGATGATGACGACCTATCCCAAAATAAAACGAGTTGAAAAGAATCCGAAAACTTGAAGTGTGTGCGCAAAGAATAAAATTTTCTCACTTTCGCAAACGCTTCTCTGGGAAAAAGTGCTGTAGGTAATTGGCTAGAGTGCTGCTCATTCCTTTCTTTTGCAGCGTTGAATTATAAAACTTTTTTCTATTTTTTTCTGAAAATTGACCTTTCAACAAGGGATGCCCGTATAAAATACGTTTTCATTTAATATTACATGAATAAACAATAAAATTTGAAGAGTTTTATCGTAACTCGTTTTGAACTTTATAAAATGTAATTATAGCGTGTGGTTGGCCAGGGGCCAGGGGCTTCAAAACGCCAAATGTGAAACACAGAATAGACTCTGAAAAACCGCGTAAAATTTTTGTTCGTGACTAAGAAATGTAAGCCGTTTTCAAATAATAGATACTCAGAAATAGTGAGAGGGAGTTTGGTTGTATTTAAGATAAATTTTCTCATTTTATGCAAGCAAACTATTTGAGGTTCAAATCGGACGGCTTCAAACGAAGTACTTATCGAAAGACATGCTGACTGACATCATATGCTGTCAATATTTTCATTTTCTTAACCCGTGTTTAAATAAGAATGAATTCTATTCAAAGACAAGAACTGCATGTTCGACTAGAGGCCGTACAGACTGAACACTTAACATCTTGCATGAGACAACGGACATGAGACAACATAACAGTGGAGAATTTTTCGACTACGAAAAGCATCGAACCCGCACTCCATAGCACTTGCGCTTAGGCGATTGACGTTGCTAACCGCACAGCCACGAAGGCCACAAATTCTTATTCGGGCAATGTTCACATTTTTATACGAAGTTCTCGACCAGGGCAATCGTTTAAACCAGTGGTTCTCAACCTTTTCAGTGTCACGACCCCCTTGACGATCAGTCCAGTGACCCACGGCCCCTTAATATGTTATGCTGTAATCAAGAACAAACATATATTTTTAAGAATATTTATTTCAATATATTTTTGCCTTTCTCGTACACCAAGGGGCAACGGAAAGGCTATATATTCACTTCCAAGACGATTTTGTGATAGAAGGCCCGGAGACCCATAGTGTTATATACCAATCGACTCAGCCCAATGATCTGTGTCTGTATGTGTGTGCGTGTGTGTATGTATGTACGCAAAATAAAACTCACTAATCTTTAAGGCTTTTATATTGATTCGATTTGTTTGCAACAAGTTGCATTCGATGGGGAATCCTGTCCCATTGTTTTCTATTGAAGATTGGCCAGACCGGATTATGGGATTAAAAGTTATGGCCAAAATACGATTTCTATACAAAAAAATTGGTGAATCAGGGTTTTCTTTCCTTTATTAAAATTTCAGTAATGCTTTCAGAGTGCCTTTTGTACTTGTATGGGTTATAACAGCTCACCAGGTTGCGTATCTGATAAAGTTAATGTTAAATCGGCCCCAATAATCAGTGTCTTTAGCTGATATGTTTAATCTAAAAATAATAATAAAAATTATTTGAAATTTTCTTTAAAATCCAAAGTATTTTCAACCAGACTTCTCATTTTACCTTTTCAGATTCCTGTACGGTAACCAAATCAAACGCATTCCGGAGGGCGCTTTCGGGGGGCTGCCATCCCTGAAGCGCTTCCGACTGGACGACAATCCACTGGAGTGCGACTGCTCGCTGCTGTGGTTCCGCAAGTGGTTACAAGGACTCGGACACAGTACACAGGCCACCGGAGGATGTGCCGCACCGGAGACGCTGGGCGGAAGAAATATTGTCGACCTGACAGATGACGATTTCCACTGCAGTGAGTATTTTCCGAATGCTATCCATGTTCGTTTACTATAAAGCGATCATATTTCTTTATTTTTCAAATTTGTCATTATTGATCAATTATGATATGTTTATCTCGTCTTATTTGTATGATTTGTTCCAACCAACAATCAATCAGCAATTCCCCGTGAAATGTTTGGAGAACCAACTAACAAAAGTGAAATCTTTAAAAACCTTTTTTTACATTCGCCTTCACATAAATACTTCAATAACCGATTCCACCTTCTATCCTTATTGCCTAGGTTTGTATGTCGTTGGTAGACTGATCCCTTTCTTTTAAATCACTTCACTCATTGAAGACTTTCTGCCTGACAAAAAATAAAAAATAAATGATCTTGCTTTCCGAAGCGCTGCTTCAGATTTGTCAACATATCATGAAGTACAAACATCAATCTGTGATAATCAGCAAGGGATTGCATTCACATAAACCGGAGGCAATGATCCAATTCTGAATCCGCTGCCATCTCATATTTGTCATCATAATTGCTCATTTATTCCGCCTCTAGTTGACCTCTCAGAAAACAGTCCTTTTAATGAAACTCTTGTCGTAATACGTTCCCAATCCAAAGTACAAATAAACCGAATATCGTATCGTCTATATATGTACATCTATTCTTCCGTTATCCACTCCTCTTTCCACCCAGCCAAACCGGAGATTGTGACCGAACCGAAGGACATCGAGATAAGCTTCGGTCAGACGGCCGTGTTCAGCTGCAAAGCCATCGGCGATCCCCGGCCGGAAATTGTGTGGATGCTGAATACGAACGAGATCCAGTCGGACGATACGCGCATCAACGTCCTGCCGGATGGGTCCCTGCGGATTGACGAGGTCGCCGCCACCGATGCCGGCCACTACGAGTGCATGGCCAAGAACAACATGGGCGAGGTGCAGTCCCGCCAGGCGCAGATGATTGTCAATAACGAAGTCGTCGAAACCGAAGCGGAGGCACCGAAATTCATCCAGACACCGCCGGCCGAGCTGCACCTGCTCGAGGGCCAACCGCTGGTGCTGCACTGTGTCGTGTCGGGTGAGTTTGCTTCAATAACGCTGGTGTGCTTGGTAGAGGGCGGTGGACTAAAGAAGGTCATTGAAGACACCACACTATAACCACTTGGTTGTTCGCTAATTATTTTTACAACAGATCTAGTTCAGTAAATTATGATTCTAGCTACTGAGATATCAGTAAACCAACTGTCAACCTTCATATTTTAATATATGCTCTATGCTATTAACTTGTACATAAATATTCACGCTATAATAGATGAGGGGTGTTGTTTTTCTGGGTTTATATTCTTATGCAATAATTTGAATACATAATTCAGTTATACATGTATACATGTAGATTATAATTTCATGCCGTAATCCATACTATCAAAGTTTACTCGTGATAATGCAGAGGAGCTAAAAACACTTCAATTTTATGTCAAAATGCACTAAGAATTCTGAAAACGGTATTTTGTGTCACTGGACGTCTTTTGTGAGGTTTAAATTGCAATAGAGGTGTTCAAATGACTGTCAGTTGACATACATGAAAACAGAAAACATAAGATTTGGTTAGGTTGAGATTGTGGCCCAACCAGAGAATCACGACTATATTAAAACATGTTCTAGTAGTAAAACTAGAATTTCATGATGACTCGACTCACCTAGGCAAGACGTTTAACTTGTTATAGCCGTTTGACTTGTTGTAGTAGTATCCTTAACTTGGTGGCTTGATACTCCAATGACTTTTAAGATTTTTTTTAAATTCAAGGTTAAAAACTATATCATTTATGGGCGAAAATGTGTTCTGATTAAGACGGTGTTATTGAAGGTAACCCCTGTTGTACTCTTCTTGCAAAACATTCCAAGGATAGCCAACGATTTGTCAAAAGAATCTCTGTCCAATGGTAGTTTTTTTAGTTGACTTTGAAGAAGAGAGAGATATTGAATATATGTGTTACTCTCGTAATGTGCAAAACAAAATAGACAGATACCACCAAACGTCACTAATTTTCTGCTCAACATCAGGAAAGGGCGATCAGATCCAGGGCCGCAATAATTGGTAGTTTTAATATTCTTTGTTAATCCGTATCAGGAATCTGATCATGTTGAAAGATATGGATTATTAATTTATTCACTTTATTGATTTATATCTTATATTGGATCGGTTGAAAAATACGATCCGTTTTGCACATTTAGTCAACATGAGCATGCGCATGATTGACCACCCACGGTTATTGCCAGGTCAACTTTAATTACACAGAGAACCAACAGATAATGTTTGGGACTAACATTATCTTCAATGTGTATGAACTGGATAAAGGGGAGAAGGTAAAAAAGAAGAAAGCAGAAAGAAAAAGAAAAAAAGTAAGAAAAAGGTTTATTCTTCATACTTCCATATATTACTTCTCAGTCTCTCATTCCTCAAAACTCTTCTCTTTTTATTTCTTACTGCCCACATTCACTTCTCATATTTTAATTCTCACTTCTCTCTACTAATTATTAACTTCTCGTTTCTTACCCCTCACTTCTTACTTCTTATTTCTCACTTCTCACATCTTTTTTTTTCACTTCCAGCTTCTCACTTCCCATTTTATTTATTTATTATCAGACTAAGGCCATGTTAATCGTGTTAAGGCCGGAGTGGCCTGTGCTGCACATAAAAGTCTTCTCCATTCAGCTCGGTCCAACTCGTGGTTCATTCGCCTCCTCCACGTACCGTCCGCCATCTGCACTCCACATAGATGGTACGCAACACTTTCCTTTCAAAAACTCGCAGTGCGCGTTGGTCCTCCACGAGCATCGTCCAGGTCTCGTGTCCGTAGAGAACTACCGGTCTTATAAGCGTTTTGTAGATAGTCAGTTTGGTACGGCGGCGAACTCTATTCGATCGAAGCGTCTTGCGGAGTCCAAAGTACGTACGATTTCCAGCCACTATGCGCCTCCGAATTTCTCTGCTGGTATCGTTATCGGCGGTCACCAGTGAGCCCAAGTACACGAATTCTTCAACCACCTCGATTGGGTGGCTTACATTGACCTCTCTTGAGCCTCTTCCTATCATGTACTTCGTCTTCGTCGTGTTGATGACTGGTCCAATCCGTTTAGCTTCGCTTTTCAGTCTGATGTAGGCTTCCTCCATCCTCTCAAAGTTACGTGCCATGATATCAATGTCGTCGGCGAAACCAAATAACTGGACGGACTTCGTGAAAATCGTACCACTCGTGTCAATCCCTGCCCTTCGTATTACTCCCTCCAAAGTGATGTTGAATAACAGACACGAGAGACCATCACCTTGCCGTAACCCTCTACGCGTTTCGAAGGGACTCGAGAATGCCCCTGAAACTCGAACTACGCACATCACCCGATCCATCGTCGCCTTGATCAACCGTATCAGTTTATCCGGAAATCCGTTTTCGTGCATTAGCTGCCATAGCTGGTCCCGATCGATTGTATCATATGCGGCTTTGAAGTCGATAAATAGATGATGTTTGGGCACGTTGTATTCGCGGCATTTCTGCAATACATGACGTATGGCGAACACCTGGTCTGTGGTAGTCTGCCCCACGAACTCTCTTGCAATTGGTGTTAGTCGGCGGCATAAAATTTGGGAGAGTACCTTGTAGGCGGCGTTCAGCAATGTGATTGCGCGGTAGTTGCTACAATCCAGCTTATCGCCCTTTTTGTAGATGGGACACACGACACCTTCCATCCACTCCTGCGGCAGAACCTCATGCTCCCAAACCATGGTAATCACCCAGTGCAGCGCTCTAGCCAGTGCCTCACCACCGTGTTTAAACAGCTCTCCTGGTAGTTGGTCAACTGCAGGGGCGTTGTTTTTTTTTCAGCCGGCCGATCTCCTCCTAGATTTCCTGGAGATTGGGAGCCGGAAGTCACATGTCCTTCGCGCGTGCTCCTAGGTTCATTACCATACCGCCACCGTTGTCTGCCATATCGTCATTCAGGTGCTCTTCGTAGTGCTGCCGCCACCTTTGGATCACCTCACGCTCGTTTGTAAGAAGGTTCCCGTTTATGTCCTTACACATATCGGGCTGTGGCACGTGGCCCTTTCGTGAACGGTTCAACTTCTCATAAAACTTTCGTGCGTTATTAGCACTGTACAGTTGCTCCGTCTCTTTACGGTCTCGATCTTCTTGCTGGCGCTTTTTCCTCCGGAAAATCGAGTTTTGTTGTTTTTTCCGCGCCCGTTTGTATCGTGCCTCGTTGGCCCTCGTGCGGTGTTGCAGCAATCTCGCCCATGCTGCATTCTTCTCCTCAACTAACTGCTCACATTCTCCGTCATACCAGTCGTTTCTCTGATCCGGGAGCACCGTGCGAAGTGCAGCGGTTGCGGTGCTTCCAATGGCGGATCGAATTTCTCTCCAGCCATCTTCAAGAGATGCTGCGCGTAGTCTTTGGCTAGTCTATCGTCTTGTAGCCGCCCAATGTTTAGCCGTGGCGGACGCCTCCGACGCGTGTTGATCACCGTCGAGAGTTTTGAGCGCAGACATACTGCAACGAGGTAGTGGTCGGATTCAATATTCACACTGCGGTAAGTGCGTACGTTCGTGATGTCGGAGAAGAATTTATCGTCGATTAGAACGTGGTCGATTTGGTTTTCCGTTACTTGATTAGGTGATTTCCATGTGGCCTTGTGGATATTCTTGCGGGGAAAGAATGTGCTTCGGATTACCATTCCGCGGGAGGCTGCAAAGTTTATGCATCGTTGGCCGTTGTCGTTCGATACGGTACGGTACGGTACGGTACGGTACGATACGGTATGCAGACTATCCGGCTCCTTTCGTGTGGGCAGTGCACGTTGATGATGCTATAGTTGAAGAAACGGCCTTTTATCCTCAGCTTGCACATCCTTGCGTTGATTGGCTGCCACCAAATCACGCGTTGGCGCATCTTACCCAGTACTATGAAGCCGGTCCCCAGCTCGTTGGTGGTGCCACAGCTTTGGTAGAAGATAGCCGCTCGATGCCCGCTTTTCCACACTTTCTGTCCTGTCCAGCAGATTTCCTGCAACGCTACGACGTCGAAGTTGCGGTGATGTAATTCATCGTAGATTATCCTGTCGCAACCTGCGAAGCCTAGCGACTTGCAGTTCAATGTTCAAGCTTCCAATCGTGATCCTTTATTCGTCGTCTAGGTCGTTGCCGATTGTATCGAGTCGTAATATCTTCTATGTCGTTCGTAATAGTCGTTTTTAAAGGCGGCTTATTGGGCCTGCGCAAAACTCCTGTCTCGTCGGAGGGCCGTCGTGTCAGGGCTGTTTAGCGTCCCACCTGACGCCAGGACTTGGGCTTGTGCGCTTTGAGCGGCACACGGTCACTTTGGCGGAACCTACTTGCGGATACATGCAGCTTTTTATAGAGGTTTAACAGGGCCCACTGTCAAACCCCACCACATCCTAGGCAGGCGCCACAACTCGCAGATGGCCTGGGGAGGGATCGTCAAGCCCTTGGACATAGTCCCTGCTGCCCCTATAGTTGACTATACTGACAGCTAAATTTATTTTCATTTTGCAATATGTTGTATATCACTCATAATTGTGTTCCACCAAAATATGAAATACAACTTAGTTATGTTTTATATTGACTCCACCTCTTGCGCTTTTCCGTTCTATATGAGTTCTTCAAAAGTGTTAAAATCATAAATCCGGAAATCCAAATTGTTCTAAATAAATCATAGAAACTTAATTATAATTTCATGTGTTGCTTGTGTACAGTGCGTGTTTTAGTCATCGTGAAGTAGTTAAGATATCGAATCAGTCTTCGAGACAATACGTTAGACACGCGTTGCTTTTCTGTCTATGTATCATCATGAATATAACATCGTTCAAAGGACTGGTCATTTACCAAAGGGATTTCCAACAGATTTCCTTCCAAAATAACTCGCTAAGCCTAAATCTATCTAGCCGAACTTGGTAGAAAATGGTTTGACGGTAGGACTGAACTGGTAATTTTCCTAAAAAAGTCATATGCCCTAACAGGTTGTTTGTCCAAATAATCGTTCGACCGACAGTTCGTGTTCGAAAATTTCATTTGGAGGAAATGGTAATTTGGCAGAAAGGACTATTTGACCGAACATGTCTTTTGCTGAACATGTAATGCGATAAAAAATGTCAGCCAGATGAGTGTGTGGCCTTTCGGTCCTTCTCGTCAACTGACGAAAGTCATTCGGTGGAAATCCTTTTTTTTCTCTAATGCCTCTTGGCTGAATAACAAGCGACATAGGGGCGAAATGATCATATGGTCGAACTGTTGATTTGGCCGAAAAAGTTGTTTTCCCCAACAGATTATTTGTCTGAAAATGGCGTTTGGTTGAAAATTTCGTTAGGCTGAACGGGTCATAAGGCTGAAAATGTCATTTGTGACATGGTCATATGGACAAAAATGTCACCTCGTTTGACTGAATGACCGCAAAATGAACATTTCGACCAAGTGGCCGTTTTGGGCCGGATATTCGGTCAAACGGATTTTTCGGCAATATGAGCAATTCGGCCAAACAACACTTTCGGCCGTATAACCATTTTGGTCAAATAACATTTACGGCCAAATGGTCTTTTTTGCGAAACGACCATTTTGTCCAAACGGCATTTTCGGTTAAATGACATATTACAGCAGACTATTTTTTCGGCCAAATGACCTGCTTTGCCGAGAGACATTATTGGTCATATGGCTATTTCACCCAAATGATTTCCGATCAGATGATGATTTATTTGCTCAAATGACAGCTTTGGGCTTTGTGGCAAACGGCCCCTACCCGTAAAAAAATCGATTTCAAAGTTAAATTCTTTGGATTTCAATGGGAAATCATTGAGAATTTCCACAAGAGAATTAATAAAATTTCCAAAGAAAGTTCTTTGGCTTTTCCACAATAAATTGTTCAAACTTTACACAGATATTTTTTTTAAATTTTCATGGGAAATTGTTAGGTTAGGATTTTCAGGATTTGAACTGCAGTACTTTCGGCATTTCGAAAGAAATTCATTAGATTTCGACGAAAAATTCATCGGAATTTCAGCTGGAAGTTCTTCTCAGTTTTAATGGAAAGCTTTTTCGAAATTTCCGACATTTGTATGGAATTTACAAAAGAAATCCACTGGGAACTCAATTTTGTTTTGGGAGTATGAATCGGGAAGCTAAACGAAAATTTCACCGGTTCTTCGGAATTTCCACGGTAAATTCTACGGATTTCTGCAAATTTTAATGGGCGTGAAAATTGTGGATCAGCGGCGTGATACTTTCTAAATGGCATGATACCGTAAACTGTTGGCGGTGCGGTGGGGTAAGAGGGCGTTTTTCACGTGACTTACCAAAAAGGTTCTACTAAACAAGTTTCAATAATTTCAATACTTTTTCCGCTGGGTAACATATAGGAAGAGCATACGAATCGATTTGATATGCAGAAGCTTGCTTCATAAGGGTCACATGATCAATTGAAAACTAAGTGCGTACTCCTGCCCCACACTACTCCATCTTCCACATAATAAAAATGAGCCCTAGTAACATTTTGGTTTTATACTGGTTTTATAATACTCTTTTAGAGT
The DNA here is from genome assembly GCF_024139115.2 of Armigeres subalbatus. NCBI lineage: Eukaryota > Metazoa > Arthropoda > Insecta > Diptera > Culicidae > Armigeres > Armigeres subalbatus. Next base: position 121,528,199 of record NC_085140.1, read on the forward strand.
AAATTATGGTCTTCAAGAGCGTTATAAAATTTAAAATGTTACTTGGGAGTTGTTCTGTGTTCATATCTGAAATGCACATAACGCGAAAACGGCTGTTTGGAATCTCTCCTTTTCTTCAGCTTATGTTTGTTAAAGTTTTCGACGGGTTTATATTCTCATGCGAAAATCACAAGTAAACTTGAGTAAATCGTGAAAGACTAAAGTTAAGATTCGTATGAGAATATCTCATAAGCACATTTTCGCCTAGGGTAAGTGCACCGGTTTTGGCTACCTTAGTGCCCAATTTAGCCAAACCTAAAAAATGCATATTTTTCAAAAACTATCGATCAGTTTCAACATGCGAAGAAGCGTATGGGATATATCTCCTGTTTGAGCTTAAAAAAATCCTCGAAAATTGCTTTATTTTCAGAGTTATGCGAGAAACTGGCCAAATTAGGAACATGGCCAAAACTGGTACAGTTACCCTACTATGCACGACAACGAGTGCGATATTATATAATCTTTATTTGAAAGATACATTCAATATCACGGGTTAATATTACTTTAAATACATTAAAAGCTATCATCAAAATTTAGTTAGAAATCACAATTTTAAAACAATCTGTAACTCAACCAAATAATTTTCAAAACTTTGCACACCAGTGGTGAATGACTAACGATAACCGACCGCCCTCGTTTTGGCTTGGCGCAAGCAAAGTTATCGCGGCTCTCTCCCCCAGCATGAATGGACAGTAATTGTCGGACGAATTTCCGTTCTCTGTTTGTCTCCCGCAGGGGCTCCCACGCCGAGCATTTTGTGGAAGTTCAATAATCAAAACATCCAGAACGGGCGCATCAAACTGTTCGGAAATGGGTCGCTGATTTTGCCGGTGGCTTCCCTCGACGATGGCGGTGTGTACAGCTGCTACGCCGGAAACGCAATCGGAAACGTGTCCGTCAACGCCACCGTGCACGTCAATGGTAAGTTGCGAAATTTTATACATGAAATTTATTTAAACAGCATTATTACAGATTTTCGCTCAAATTCATATTAAAGACGTGTTTTTTTAATTAGCTCTTGAGTAACACAACACATTATTGTGATATGTCCTTTCATTGAAATGGTGTAAAAACAGTCGATTCTAGGGTGTAAAGCCTTCAAAACAATTATGCATTGCATGAGTCTGAACCAATGAAACGCTATTAATTCTAGAAAATATCCTTTCTTGGGTCTATTGTTGTGAAAGTGAAAATCTGTTGTTTATCTAGTATCACACTTCATAAGATGGAACTGCTATCAAGAGATAACCCATTTGTATTCTTGATTGTGTCTATTTTTGAACAACCCTTCTGTTCTGACGCGATATTAAATTTGTGCGTAACAGTTTCCTAAGATGACGTTTCTCAAGAATATGATTCGCCATAATAGAGACGCGACAATGATCGGTTTGCAATATGTAAATCTTCATAATTCCCATAAGGTTGTGAACCGAACTCGGATTTGTACCTCACTCACATTTTTTTTCAGAATTGCATAAAAAACCAATCGGATTTCAAATTTTACAACCAGCGCAATAATCCTGATTCCAATTACTGTTCCGCATGTCATCCGCCCACGCCAAAAGCGAATTTCAATCCTGTACCAGCGAACATCAATCGAGCCGCCTCGTCATTGATGAATATTGCTCACCCTCAACTTCCATAGGGATTAGACATAAAGCTCATGTGATCAGCGATAAAACTCACCCACACGGTGGAACCATCCCCATCGATTGCTCACCAGGCGTAATCGACAAGCGGTGTTCTTATTTTCATGTAGCTACATTCCAACCGGAGCTGGATTTACATCCATCAACCCTAATCTATTGTATCTAAGCGGTTAAATGCTTCTGACCGTGAGTGATTCGAACCCACTACTTCCAGTTCGGCAGTCTCGTATTTCTACGCACGTGGGTACCCGGTCCAGCCGGGAGCGAATGGCGCTATGGTGGAGCCGGAATGGGAATGCATAAATCCAGCTTTTATGGACGTGCTCCAACGGATACTGACCATCTGAAAGAGCAGTTAAAAGATAATATCTCGCGATAAGCTCACTCTTTGCAATGGCGGATGGGGTGGAATCACGCGGTAAACGATCCATGTATAAGTAGTGGATAGGTTAAGATATTTAAAACCGCTATCGGATGAATGCAAGCGTATCGGCATATATCGGTATCCTTTTTAACAATTTTTATACATTGTCCTGCCGACTAAGCGCTTCAACTTTAGTTATATAGGGGAAGGTGGGAAGACTTGATCACCCCATGTGTTATCGAGAACTAAAGTAGTTTTGTTCTAGCGTATTTTTTTAGTATAGATTCTCTAGACAAATTACCTTTATGTGGTGAGCTATTTTTTGGATTGACAACCTTATTTATTCTGCAGGGCGGTTTGTATGTTTTGACCTTCCTAAAGATTTTTTTATTGGTCACGCACAATTTGAACAACTTTTCATAACAATGACCAAATGCTTTCGTTTTATCACAGCACAAAGCCATAAATATGCTTAATGATCTGTACTAGGTATAGGCAGAGACGTTGTTTATAGATAGAGACCCGCGCAGAGTGAAGCCGAAAGTACCAAACGAACCGTCAAACGCGGTACCAAACGAGCAAAGTAAATAAACATTATCGATCGGTGCTAAATGCGAGATAAGTATTGTAATCAACATCATAGAAAATATGAAAAAGTTTTTAAAGTTAATTAAATTAAGCTGTTTTTGGAGTTCTTATACCAAGTTTATTACTGCATTTCATCATATTTGTCGTTGCATTATATGGCAATGGTGCTGAACGAGGCAGGATATATGGTTGGAGCAAACGAAATAACTGCTCATACTGAGAGTCACTTCAAGTTCTTACAAATTTTTATGTTGCCAATCGCACAGGATATTTTTGTCTGCTGTCCGTGAAGCCAGAATTGCTTTTATTCTCTCCGCGTGTCTCTATATAATAACATCGTCTCTGGGTATAGGGTGTCCCAGAAAGTATAAGCACGATTTGAAAATAACATTACGACTTTGTTTTTAGAAAATAATTTATTATTCTTTCGCTATTAGGTCCTTTACTATGCTTTACTGCAATTCAGCATAACTTATCCGAGATCCTTTTAATCGTACGTTAAGGAGTGGGATTTTGATCAGATAGCTTTTGCACGGACTGTTTGTCAACGGCTTAGGCTACATTCTCAATCTATTTAAAAAAGTTATGATGGAGTCCGCTATAGGAATAGTTTAAAAATCCATCTCCTTGAGTACCGTCGAGCGGGGCTTCTTTTGACAAATCGGGGGCTACTTTGGACATTTTGAAACAAGATTTGTAACGTAAATTACTATCAAATCGCCATTACAGTGAATTCTCTCTAACTCGATGTTCTGTAACTCGATATTTTCTCTAACTCGATGAAATTCAAAGTCCCTTGGATTTTGCATACTGCGTTACCTCCGTCCTCGATATTCCTCCCTTACTCGATATTCTCAAAGTCGAAGTAATTTCTCGAAGCATTTTCACCTCGATGTTGTCAGTTCACATGCACAATATATACGATGTCGGGCCATTTGGCCGAATGCCGTTTGGCCGAAAAGTTAAAAAACAGCTTATATTGTGAGTTATGAGTAGTAGGAATTACATGAAGTGTGCAGCGAGAGGTGAGAAATGAGACATTTCGCACATCTCATAATAGGAAATAGGAAGTGAATAGTTAAAAGTGATAAGTGAAAAGTGAAAAGTAAGAAGTAGTAATTGAGAAGTGTAATATGAGAAGTTTAAGAAGTGGGAACTATGAAGTGAAAAGTGAGAAGCGAAAAGTGAAAAATAAGAAGTGGAAAGTGAGAAGTAAAAAGTTAAAAGCGAAAAGTAAGAAGTGAACCGAAAGAGAGAAATGAAAAGTGAAATATGAGAAGTTAAAAGTGAGAAGTTAAAAAAGAGAAGCGAAAAGTAAGTAGTGAGAAGTGATTAATTCGAAGTAAGAAGAGTGAAATGAGAAGTGAGAAATGAAATGTGAGAAAAGAAAAGTAAAAAGGATGAAGTAAGAATTGAAAAGTGAGAAGTAAAAAGTGAGAAGTAAGAATTGAGAAGTGAGAATTTTGAGAAGTGAGAACTTTGGAGTGAGGAGTGAAAAGTGGAAAGTGGAATGAAGTTGGAGTAAGTAAGTAAGAAGTTTTAGATAAGAAGTTAGAAGTGAAAAATTCGAAGTGAGAATTGTGAAGTTAGATATGAGAAATGGAAAGTGAGAAAAGAAAAGTAAAAAGTGAAAAATAAATTGAGAAAAGTGAGAAGTGAGAAGAAAGAAGTAAGAATTGAGAAGTGAAAAATGAGTGTGCAGCGAGAGGTGATAAATGGGTCATTTCGCACAACTCATAATAGGAAATAGGAAGTGAATAGTTAAAAGTGATAAGTTAAAAGTGAGAAATAAGAAGTAGAATTTTAGAAGTGAAATGTTAGAACTTTAAGAAGTGGGAGCTATGAAGTGAAAAGTGGAAAGTGAGAAGTGAAAAGTGAAAAATGAGAAGTGGAAAGTGAGAAGTAAAATTTAGGAAGCGAAAAGTAAGAAGTGAAGCGAAAGGAAGAGTTAAAAAGTGAAAAATGAGAAGTTCAAAGTGAGAAGTGAAAAAGAGAAGCGAAAAATAGAAGTGAGAAGTGATTAATTTGAATTGAGAAGTGAGAAATGAAACGTGAGAAAAGAAAAGTAAAAAGAGAAAAGTGAGAAGGATGAAGAAAGAACTGAAAAGGGAAAAGTAAAAAGTGAGAAGTGAGAAGTAAGAATTGAGAACTGAAAAGTTAGAATTTAGAAAAGAGAAATTTGAGAAGTGAGAACTGTGGAGTGAGAAGTGAAAGTGAGAAGTGAAATGGAAAATGAGAAGGGTAAAGTAAGAAGTCAGAAGTGAGAAGTAAGAAGTTAAAGATAAGAAGTGAGAAGTGACCAACTCGAAGTGAGGATTGTGTAGTGAGGTAGGGTAAATCACTACTTGGGCCTATGGACCCCATTCCCGGCTCACTGCACAGAAAGCTAATGATTTATACTGTTTAGTAGCCGTAGGTTTATGATTGATCATTTTAAAAAAGTCTCCTATTTATCTGGCACAATACTCAATATTTTTCAACCATTTATTTCACTCCTAATCGATCCAATTATAGAAAATAAAAATGTAGATTTCAAACTTTTGCTCTTCGTGAGCCGAAGTGATTCTTTCCACTTTTACAAAACGGTATCATCATATAAACACCTACCTGAAAATCGTCACAGTGCTCGATACAACCATTGCTTCAGGCTGTTTATCACCACACAATAATGCTAAACTCACGCACTTCAATCTTTTGTAATTGTTCGTATCACTAGATTTTATATAAACATATTGGAATACATTTAAAAATGTATCCTCAAACCGAACAAAAATTCACCTCGGCCCAAGAACTTCTAGCTGTACAGTGCTGCCAAAAGGCCATAAGTCTTATTTTAGTATTAAGATAATCCTTCATCGTTAATAGGAAAACTGTCTAATACGTTGACGCTATCATGTTATTTATAATTCTCTCGATTTCAAAAGGTGGAAAAGATATTGTTTTTAAGTGTTTGGAAGAAATTTGGATGAGTAAATATATTTTCTCAACCAAATAAAAATGATTATGAATAATACAATCTGGCATCTTGTTGTCGTGGAACGTGCATATTTTTGTTTACGTCGCATTTTCTACCGTCCCGAGAGAGAGAATGAGAGTAAGATGTTGAGAGATTGAGTAAAATATTGCGTATGCCGAGGAGATTTGGGGTATGCCGGATAAGCAATCGCCTATGACTGAAATGAGTGCTGCACCATGTTAATTTAAATCAAATAAAAGCTGTTTCAAGCGGTGTTTAGCAAGAATAACTATTTTTGAAGCAGAGGTGAACCCCATCGCAATATTACACGGCCCACAAAATTCAGAAAAGTTGCCCCTAGTCATAAATATCAATTAAATAATGTAGTCGTGCGCATGTTAGGCCGGGAATGGGGTGAGAAACCCTATGAGAAATAAAAGGTGAGAAAAGAAAAGCAAAAAGTGAAAAGTAAATTGTGAGAAATGAGAAGAAATAACTGTGAACTAAGAAGGAAGAATTGAGAAGTGAAAAGTGAGACGGTCAGTAACGGTCAGCAGTTAAAAAGTGAAAAGTTTGAGAAGTGAAAGGTAAAAAATGAGAATAGAAAAGTGAGAATAGAAGTGAGAAATGCGAAGTGAGATACGCGAAGCGATAATTAAAAAGTGAGAAGGGAAAAGTGAGGAGCGAGAAGTGCGAAGTGAATGGTGAGAAATGAGAAGTACAAAATGCGTAGTGAGAAGTGAGAAATGAAAAATGAGAAGAGTGAAGTCAGAAGTAAAAGGACCAATTAGTGAGAAGTAAGGAGTAAGGTGAAAATTGGATTTTTTTCTTTATTCCTTCTCTTTCTGCTTTCCTTTAGGAAATTGACGTGAAAAATTGTGAAGTAAGAGCTGCGGAGTGAGAAGTGGAAGAAAAAAGTGAGAAGTGCTGATTCCGAACATTTCACACTTCTCAATTCTTAATTTTTTAAGGAAACTCAAAATCCAAGGTAGCCCCTGAAGTCAAAAGAAGTCGACTTCTTTTGCTTTGTGCCAGATTACTGTGCCCATTGCGTAATACACTTATATCAAAACAAGCTAAAATATTACTGGATTATGATACTTTCGGATGATGGTCAGTAACCGCCGCTAAAAGTATTCTTAAACGTACACATCAATTGTTATTGTATCAGCTCTCAGTATGCTACAGCTCCCTATTGTGTTGAACTTATGTATATCGCCATCAGTTTTCAAGCTGCGTGCTAGATGCTCCTCGACCGTCGAGAAAAATGTGTTTAACGCATCGCCTACCTTCGCAGGATCCTTATGTTCTGTTCCATTGATTCGCAGTTGAATATTGATACATTTCTTTGCTTTGTTTCCGATCAGCTCATTATTTTTTTTCCAGAGATCCTTTGAATTATTTGTTGATAGAATCTTATAATAATACGCTGACTTGGCCTTCTTTTTACAATCAGCTAGTTCCTTATTAGAATGGTCCAGAAGCAGTTTCAAATGTTGGTCATGACGATTCCGCTTCCATTTCTTATAAAGCTTGTTTAACTTTCTACTCAGATCTTTTATTTCTACATTGAATCACGGACAGCAGTTATTTTTAACTTTGATTTCAACAGATATAGTTGTTGAATTCATTTGACGAAGGTTAGCGTAATGATCTGTTATTGCTAGTAGGCGATCATTGGGGGACATCACATCAAAATCCGTTGAATTTAGGAACAATACAATTGCCGCAACTGTTAAACTGCTTGTTCACGGCAGGACATTGGTGTCCAGCAAGAGATAATCTGTTCCACTACGCACGTCATGATTGCCAACCCGGATCATATCTGTCCGGTTTCGATTTTGGTTCCGGTTCCTGTCCTGACTTCGCGCAACCTGTGTTTGTCGTTTGAAACTGTTGTCTCGTTGCACTGAATTGGCGGTTTGATCACAGTTTTGGTTTGAGTTGCTTTGTGCTTCTTACACCTCACCTCTGATTGCGGACTGTACTATAGAGCTATTTGTCCGAACTAATGCGAAAGAGTAAATGACACCTTCTGTTAAAGCATCCGCTTCTCCAGAATAATGCTTCCTTCTTTAAAAATAATGCTTCCTTCTTTGAAAGCACTCATATGCCCGGAATAAAGTGAGTGAGTAAATGGCACCTTCGTTTAAAGCACGCACTTGCCCGGAAAAATGCGAAAGAGTGCATGTCTCCTTCTTTTAAAGCACCCATTTGCACGCAAGGTGGAAGAGTAACTAACTTCTTTTAAAGCACGCATTTGGCCGGGATGAGGCGAAAAAGTAAATGTTTCCTTCGGCTCTATGACACTACCCATAATTCCATTACCCATAATGCCATTACCCCGAAGGCCACTACCCCGAATGAGTCATTACCCCTAATACCATTACCCCGAATGGGACACTACCCCGAATGAGCCAGTACCCCGAAAAGGTCCTTATTTCAAGTTTCTACTTAATTTCGGTGGAAAAATGTTACTCAATAAAAGTTTATTCAGAATTCATATTAATCAATAATAGTTTGCCTTTCACCTGGAACTGTTTCAACGCAGTATAGAACTAAGTATCCAATGTTCCGCGAGCGGTAATGGCCGCCAACTTGCATGTGTTTCATTTTTGACGATTGAGGAGGTCAACTGCATCCACTGCGGTTAACTGTGGTTCACGTCAGCAAGGCTACAAAGGCAACAAGGTTGAAGTTGCTTCTTGGTTGCTATAGTAAAAGCACCGGATTCCGAATGAAGCGTGATTAAATTCTTAGAATTTACGAATGAATAAGTTAATGCGATTCAGTGAGTAAGAGAGAGTGTGTGAGCAGCCCACTCGATCGCAATTGTGGAGGAGTGGATGAGTTCCAGGAAGTTAGAACTGGCTCACCACAAGAGTGAGATGGTTGTTGTTAACAACCGAAAGTCGGAGCAACAAGCGGTGATAAGGGCAGGCAACTGCACGGTCACCTCTGAACGCTCCATCAAACTTATGGGAGTAATGATCGACGATAAGCTCACCTTTGGTAGCCACGTCAATTACGCCTGCAAACGTGCCTCTACAGCTATAGTGGCATTGTCCCGGATGATGTCCAATAGCTCTGCGGTTTATGCCAGCAAGCGCAAGCTTCTGGCTAGCGTTGCTCTGTCCATACTGAGGTATGGGGGGCCAGCTTGGGGCACGGCCCTGCGTATTAACTGCTACAGAACGAAGTTAAAAAGTACGTATAGGCTCATGTTCCTAAGAGTTGCGAGCGCGTGCCGTACCGTGTCGCACGATGCACTTTGCGTCATCACCGGTATGATGCCTATTGACACCCAAGCAGCACACGCAACATCTTCCTAAAAGCACCTTGTTTCTATTCAGTTTCATTAAAGGCATTGGAAAAACACCAAAGCACGAAAAAGTTGCATCAAAATGTCAAAAACGTTCGAATTGTGATCAATGTTTCATTAAAATTGCAATGCAGTACGTGTTTGACATTTGGAAACAAACAACCAAAGACTACTGCGCTTCATGTTGCAAACACGAAACAAAATCATTAAGTTGCATATTTTTTACCATGTAACTTCAATGCGTCTTTCAAAATTTAATTGTTTGTTTAAATTAAGTTGCAGATAGGTTGAATGTGTCTTCATGTTTAATTTAGCATCGTTCAACGTTTTGACAACTCACATTTTTTTCTTGTGGTGGTGCAATCAAGTAACAGGAAACCCGAGAACAAAACTTCATAATCGTATGGTTTTTATGGTGTGTCAACATGCAGTCCCTTCGAAGTGTTGAATGGTGCTGTGGTAGAATGAAGGACTATCAATCACAAGATCCATAAATCGAATCCAGTTTTATATTTTTATTTTATTTTTTTCCGCGGTAGTATTTTGCAACAATATTGCAATTATACTGCAATCGAAGGATGTTTCCGTAGGCTCCACCTCTTGCGCTTTTTAGGTTGCAAGAGAGTTATATTTGATAGCACATACGCAAAGATTGTTTCTTTCCGAATAGTTGCAATACAGTGAAATGTTCAGTTGCGAAACAATTTGTGCTGCTTGGGAATCGTTATCGGTGAAGACTGAAGAGTGCTTCGAAATGCGCGGCACGAGAGGAATCCGTAGGACTGTCAGGTTGGCCTCAATGGTCAAATGGCAGCGTGCGTGGGACAGTTCCACTAAGGGTAGATGGACACATAGGTTGATACCGGAGATAGGTACGTGGGTCAAGAGGCGCCATGGGGAAATCCCTTCCCACCTGACCCAGGTCCTTACAGGCCATGGTTGCTTCAGCCAGTACCTTCACCGGTTTGGACACTCGGCCTCTCCCGAGTGTCCGGTGTGCGTAGGTTTAGAGGAAACGGCGGAACACGTGTTGTTCGTGTGCCCGCGTTTTCGCACAATGCGTGACCACATGCTTGCCACATGTGGTCTGGACACTACCCCGGACAACCTAGTCCGGAGGATGGGTAAAGATGAAGTTGGCTGGAACGCCGTTTTATCGGCTATCGTCCAAATCGTCTCGGAGCTACACAGAAGGTGGCGCGTGGACTCGAGGAATGGCTAGTTCAGGCGCAAATAAGAGGTGGTCCAAGGGTTCGGAGTCGGCTTCATGGGTCATACCGGTGCCCTGTGGTCGAACTCGATCCTTTTATCGAACAAGTGGCCGCGTGAAGAACAACATGGTATCGTCGCTTTCGCGGCGTCGGTCAACCGGGCGGGTTCCGAGCCCGAGTACGGAAAGGGGTCCTCCTTAAGGCTGAGGCAGGCGTAGGCACCGCATCGGCAAGTCCCTCTGTGTGCTGGCGAATAGGCCCTATCGCAGAGAGGTCAATTTGGGGTGCACGCGGCATCATCATTCTTGATACCAGTCGTGCAGAGGGAAGCAGGCGCGAAGTCGACCCTGCCCACCTTCCGAGGACATAGGGCGTGGTAAGGCCACCTGGAAAGCCGGCAATGCGCTGGCACGATACCATGGTGTTCTTCTAAAAAAGTGAGTCACGATGTTCGATGCTGCAAGGACACGCAGCTAACCTCGAGGGTGCGTTATGCACTGGCCCTCCTTTGAAGCATTACTTTCTGGTTGTACCGAAGGGACGATGGGCTTGGCGGCAATGGAAACGGTTTAGCGGGTCAGGGATGCAGGTCAACCCAGGATGTCTGTTGAGTAGATTCCCCCTCCATTGCTTAGGAAGAAAAAAAAGAGAGAGTGAGTGAGTAGGAGTGAGTGAGTGAAGAAGAGTGAGTAAGCAATGAGTAATAGTGAGTGAGCGAATGAGTAAGAGTGAATGAGTGGAGCGTATGAGTAATAAAGAGTGATTGAGTAACTGAGTAACCGATTAAATGGGTAAGAGTGAGTGATTGAGTAAGAGCGAGTGAGTGAGTAAGAGTGAGTGAGTGAGTTAGAGTGCATGAGTGAGTAAGAGTGAGTGAACGAATGAGTAAGAGTAAGTGAGTGAGTAAGAGGGAGTGAGTAATAGAGAGTGAGTGAGTAACAGAGTGAATGAACGAGTAAGAGCGATTGAGTAAGTAAGAATAATTTTATTTATTATTTGACTAAGGCCGGAGTGGCCTGTGCTGCACATAAAAGTCTTCTCCATTCAGCTCGGTCCATGGCTGCACTTCGCCAACCACGCAGTCTGCGGAGGGTTCCGCAAATCGTCCTCCACCTGATCGATCCACCTTGCCCGCTGTGCACCTCGCCTTCTAGTTCCCGTCGGATCGTTGTCGAGAACCATTTTCATACTGTCCGACATTCTGGCTACGTGCCCGGCCCACCGCAGTCTTCCGATTTTCGCGGTGTGAACAATGGATGGTTCTCCCAACAGCTGATGCAACTCGTGGTTCATTCGCCTCCTCCACGTACCGTCTGCCATCTGCACCCCACCATAGATGGTACGCAACACTTTCCATTCAAAAACTCCCAGTGCGCGTTGGTCCTCCACGAGCATCGTCCAGGTCTCGTGTCCGTAGAGATCTACCGGTCTTATAAGCGTTTTGTAGATAGTCAGTTTGGTACGGCGGCGAACTCTATTCTATCGGAGCGTCTTGCGGAGTCCAAAGTACGTACGATTTCCAGCCACTATGCGCCTCCGAATTTCTCTGCTGGTATCGTTATCGGCGGTCACTAGTGAGCCCAAGTACACGAATTCTTCAACCATCTCGATTTCGTCACCACCGATAGAAACTCGTGGCTTACATTGACCTCTCTTGAGCCTCTTCCTATCATGTACTTCGTCTTCGACGTGTTGATGACTAGTCCAATCCGTTTAGCTTCGCTTTTCAGTCTGATGTAGGCTTCCTCCATCCTCTCAAAGTTACGTGCCATGATATCAATGTCGTCGGCGAAACCAAATAATTGGACGGACTTCGTGAAAATCGTACCACTCGTGTCAATCCCTGCCCTTCGTATTACTCCCTCCAAAGCGATGTTGAATAGCAGACACGAAAGACCATCACCTTGCCGTAACCCTCTACGCGTTTCGAAGGGACTCAAGAATGCCCCTGAAACTCGAACTACGCACATCACCCGATCCATCGTCGCCTTGATCAACCGTATCAATTTATCCGGAAATCCGTTTTCGTGCATTAGCTGCCATAGCTGGTCCCGATCGATTGTATCATATGCGGCTTTGAATTCGGCACAAAGATGCATTGATATACAAGAAATGTTTAGTCCAGATTTGATCATAATTGATTATATAGTGATAATAGAATAAATAATCTGCCGAAAACGGCAATTTCTTCTGAAGTAATAAATTATGCAACTTTGTTGTAATTATAAACTTGCGTAGAAATTAAGGAATCAGGCTATACAATCTCCGAGAATATCTGCGAAAATTTCTGCAGAAATTCACCAAAGGTTTATCCCGGAAATTCCTGCAGTGAATCTTCCGGGAATTATCGTGTTAATTTTCATGTAAATGCTTGCAGCAATCCAACTGCAATATCTGTCGAAATTCATTATGGTATTCTTGCAAAAGTTCCCCAGGGAACTTATGCGGAAATTCATTCTGGAATTTTGTTATACAGTAAATATAATAATTTGTTGAAAATTCAACTAAATTATTCAAAAACAATCTGCGGAAAATCTTTAGAGACTACATGCGGACATCCCTTCATTAATTCCTGCGGAAAACGGTTTGGAGATTCATGCAGAAATTGACTGCGGTGACTTGCTGCGTAAAAACTTTTAACTTTTAAATTCAAGGCGCAATTTGTAAGGTTTTTTTTACAGATATTCCTATGATTAGCGCTAACAAAATGTTTGAGAAAATCGCAACGTGAATTCTTGCGGAAATTTCTCTGGGAATCAGGGAAAATCTTCAGGAAATACATTTAGAATTTCCTTCATGAATTCCTGTGGAAATCGGTTTGAAAATTTCCGAAGACTTCCTTTGGTGAATGCCGGTGGACAACATTCCGGGAATTCTTTCGTAAATTCAATGCAACATTACTGCAAACTTTTTTAAAGTAACCGCTGCGCTTCAGGGATTTCTTTATAGAATCCTTGTCAAAATTTATGAGAAGGTTTCGTAATTTTTCTGTGGGTATTCCTGTGAAAATATCATCGGAGTTATCCAAAAATATTGCAAAAAATACTCATGATATTACCGCGTTTTTAACAGGAGTATCTTTTGAAGATCACCTTTTAATATTTGAACAAATTTCTGCGGAAGCACTTACCGTTTTGACTCAAATTCCGAACGTGACTCATATTCCGAACACTCGTTTTAAAAAAGCCAAAAACCACACACAATGGGAGAATTCCTGACCATATATCAATAATATTCGCAAAACAAGGCTCAATTTGTGTCGTGTTTTGTTGTTATCCGGCGTGCTCACTGCTGAAAAAATCACAAAAATGAGAAATAAAAAGAAACAAAACAATTTACGCACCAATTCTTTGTTTTCGGATGGTATTGATTTGGATACATGGTATGACTTCAAGGAGCAGTTCCCCTATATCATGCTATGTGATTCATCGTAAAAGGAATAATCAATAACAATCCGATAAATAGCTTGGAATTACGACAAAATTTCCGAGATAAAAAATAAGGATTCATGTCAGAATGCATTAAAAGTGGCGCCCCTCTCTTCATAACATTTGTTTAATGAATGCTCAAGTGTGTAATCATGGCATTCAATAAAAGCTTGTAAACATCCGAAAAATAATGTGAGTAATTGACAGCAACCGTAAATTTTGTTTTCAATAACTTTTGCTAACGAAAATGAAGCCCATCTAGAGACCATCAAACTAATTTTTAAATAAACGTCCAGAGAATCCTGAGATCTTGCATTTTATTTATTAAATTTTCATCTTAAACTAAATCCGCGCCAAATCCGCGCGAAGTTCTAAAATCGTTATGTAAATCCGCGCCAAATCCGCGAAAACCGCGAAATCCGCGAAAATCGCGAAATCCGCGTAGTCGTAACAACCCTGGACATAGGTAAAGGGAGTCTCCAGCAAAGTGGTTTGAAACAGAGTGTAAAATAATCGAAAATTTTTGGTGAAGTCCATTTTTCTACATTTGTCAGTTCACTTCCGACCAGGCATTGCAAAATCATCTGAGCACAGGATATCATCTTTGCTTGTGCAATCTCTTGTGCATTATCCCTAATCAAAGAGCACTCTGGAAAGATATTATCATTTGAGCATTTGATGATGATCCTGATAGCCAGCGCCGTTCGAGATTTGTTCACGTTGCGAGGGCGTTGCTACAACAAGAGCTGTGAAAAAACTTTTCTCCATGGTGAACATTGCACTTTGTTTACTGAGCAGATAGATAACTAAGATCGATATCCCTGCATATCATCAGTATCTTTGCTCAGAAGATCGAATGATGGGATAAATTGCAATGCCTGCTTCCGACACATTCATAGTCGGTTCTGAACAGTCAATATTCAGTTGAATATTAGTCATTGAATATTTATGCATATTTTACAAATTGATAAATGATATGAAATCCGAACACGTTTCAAATGAGTAAAGTGATTTATCACACAGGACTAGAGATGTCGCAAATTAATCGATTACTTCGATTAATCGATTCATCGTTGTGATAATCGATTAATTTTGAATCGATTATTACCCAACGATTAATCGATTCAATAATCGAGAGGAATCGTGAGTAATCGATTAGTTACTAATCGATTAATCAGAATTTTACGACATCATAAGGATGTCGAAAATTAATTGATTATTTCGATTATTCGATTCATCGTTGTGATAATCGATTAATTTTGAATCGATTACTATCCAATGATTAATCGATTCAATAATCGACAAGAATCAAGAGTAATCGATTAGTAACTAATCGATTAATCGGGATTTTACGACATCTCTACACAGGACTAAATCCGATTTTCATCCGCGAGGCACTTTCAACAGTAAACATCAACATAAACAATGCTAATTATGTTTCTTCTGCACATAGTAAACACACTCAGTGACAGTCGAATGAATGAGTTCGTGGAGCAGTCGTCTGACTATGTCATTCTATGTTTTGAATATTCTTGCGATGTTTGTCAAAATTCGGACCGAAGTTGCTTTATGAAGATGAATATTTTAAGCTCTGGTTTGAAATACTATCCGCTACAACTTTTCCGAAGACACTAGCCTCATGTCTGGTTTAGGTGGAGAAGTATTTTTGACGTAAACTACGTCTAAGGGGAAGACTCGGATACAGGGTGTAAAATGGAAATTTCAAAATTGAGGACCGTCATGAAATCATGTAAGATTTTGAACGTTACTAGCGCATTCATCTTTCGATGGATTTTTGAGATTTATATATCAATCGACTCGGATAATTTGCCAGTTGTTTTGGATCTTCTGATTATCAACGTTAAAGTAGGGTATCGAACCATTTTGGCAGCACCTTCTATTCCCGTCCGCAACATGAGTTTCATTACTTCCGTCCTCCTCCTTCTTCAAGCATTCTAAGTAGTTGAAACAGTGACCCATTCTCACCCCCGTTTGACCCATTGTCACCCCCGACGACGGTAGTGGTTAACGTATAGTGAAAATGTAGTAGATTGGCCCAGCCTAGTATGGGCAGAAAAAAAAGTCGTCGGATTCTACGGGGCACCCTGCAGGATTTTGCCTTTAGGTAAGAAAATCATTCTCTGAAAATTTCAGTCTGATTGGTTATTACATAAGCTGGCGCAATTGATTTGAAGTTAATATGGGGGTATCAGCCGAAATATATGGGAAAATACACCTCTGTTACTATTTCGTACAGGAAGTTGCATGGAACAGTCCGATTGAGTCCAGATTTGCAGGAAATGAATTTAACATGCCCATGAACAATTCGACATAAAATTCTACTATTACTGAATAAACTTTAAATCAGTTTTTGGCTGATTTATTTGGAGTTGGGTTGAGCACTTTGAAATTCATTAATTGCCAGGAAAACATACGCATGCAATCAAATGTGCCTGCGATGCGTGATTTCGCGCGCACTGCACTATGGTCCAGGATACAGATTTACGCGGAAAGATGAATTTTACGCCAAAACCATATTTTTTAGAAAAAACTGTTGTTCTACAAAATTGTTCGAAATAGTAAGGCCATCATTATGGTTCTACCAAAAAATAGGGTGGCCCATCATATAAAAAAAATTAGAAAATATTTTTTTTATTTCTCAGAATATTGACATGTTATG